>NC_140173.1:138530249-138650249 GCF_963971535.1 Notolepis coatsorum
CGAGTAGTGGGTGAGAGTTTGGGAACCTGGAGCTGTTACGGTTTCTGAGACCCAAGAACGAGAATAATAATAATCTTAACCTCTTTAGCCCGAGCAGTCCGCCACCACAGATGACATATCACGTCATAAATCAATCTCTCCAAACTGTATGACATAATGTTGCGTTTTTTTCTTCTTCAAATGTAGCCAAGAGTAAAGACCCTAATCCTGTCAAAACAGCAGTCATAGTTTATATTTTCATTTTTCAACAATACGTTTGTTTACCAATAGGTTAAAGTGTTATTATTGAGATTTTAGTTTATGGTATGTGTTCATAATTTAGCGAATATCCTCCATTTTGAATTAGCGTTGCAATTCTCTCAATTCTTGCTAAAAGAGCTCTCAATGAGCGTTGGCATTTTGAAAAAACTACATTACCTAGCGAATGCCAGCTTCCTGCAAGCAAATTACTTGTGTATGAATTTCTTTATAAAAAACGGACTGTATTTACAGTAGATTTCATTCACGGTTCTTGCTGCTCCCCTGGTGATACTAAATCCAAATTGAACTCTGGAACGAGTAGATTTGGCCCGATCCATAGATGTGCAATTTGGTTATAATAAGGTAATTTACTGATATTCTATATTCTATAATAATATTTCAAATGGCATGTGTCCGGATGGCAGAATTCAGTACTGTATCTACAAAACATTCTGTTTAATCATCTCCCCTTTATTCATTTGCTTAGATTCTTTGTACACGTGATCTCAAGAAGGTACTGAACGAGATCAGTGGCAGTTTCATGTCTGGTCATTTTTAGCATGGTGTTATTCACTGTCAAAGAAGCTGTTACGTGGGGGGGGGGGGGGGGCCTTATATTTGTGCCCTGATCAGGCGTTCCTAGGGTGACCAGATGCAAAAAGTCCAAAAGTGGGACAACAGTAAGATTTTGGTGGGACAAAGTGGGACAACAGTACGATTTTGGTGGGACAAAGTGGGACAGATAGATAATGTAATTTTTTTTATTAGAATAACTGCCATGGTCTTCACTGAATAGATTTAAATCAAAGGTTAAAGGTTAAATCAAAATAAATACAAATTAAATACCACCTAACATCTGTTTTAAATATTCAAACGTCATCACTTGACAGGAATGTCTTGTGTTTGATATTCCCTGTTAACACAGAACTAGGGAAAACAGTGTAGTATAATACAAAAATAATAATACTAATAAATTGTGTTTCTATATTAGAATAACTGCCATGGTCTTCACCGAATAGATTTAAATCAAAGGTTAAAGGTTACCACAGTCGGCTGACCTGTATGAATGGGAGTGTTGTACTGTGTGATAGACACTTGTTATCTCAGCTGCAGTGACCTTGTCCGTCTGGCTATCATTGTTTGGTTTAAAAAGAAACGTATCCATAGATCTGGATGTTTCTTTTTGGTGAGCCACTTTCAAGTGAGACTCACGTCCACTGTGGCGCTTCAAGTTGTATTCTCCTCCATGCGCAATTGAAAACGAACTATGACACAAAACACAGAAAGCCTGCTGCGGATTGCCATCTGCCTCACCCAGTCATGTGTCGTTTGCCAGTCTTGGTTGTAACTGCAGGTCCGTTTCTTTTTACTGCTTTCCATCTTGAACTAGTTCGCTTGTAATGTTGTTGTGTTTTTTTTGACCAATCAGATTTGCGATATGAGGTAGCGTCACGACTCAGTCTCAGTCACGTCACAAGCAGGCAAGCAGCACGCTAAAGTACTATAACCAATCAGAGCAATGTGTGTGGACAAGAGGCGGGTTGCTACGTTTACTGTCTGTAGGGAGGGGCTTTTAGACGCATGTTTTTTTTGGCTTCGAAAAGAGGGACATCCTCTTAATATGAGGGACGCGGGACATTTGGTCAAATGGTGGGACAGTACAACCAAAAGGGGGACACCTGGTCACCCTAGGCGTTCCTAGTGTGATGTGTTATGTCTAGCTGTAACGTCACGGTGACCAATTGCAGCCACTCTTATTGTCTGGGACCAAATACGGCCACGCCCCACTCCCAGCAAAAAGTGGGAATCTCTAGAATGGGTTTGGGGCGACGCTGTATACGGAAGTAGCTCTCAAGGTGACGATTAGACAACACTTTCTGTTGTCAGTAGATGGCAGCATTGGTTTAAAATTAAAGGCTGAAAATGTTGAGAACTACAACACTGCATTTCCCAAGAGCGTTAGCACAGGTCGCAGGTCACTGGGATGGGTCTATATTCTCCGACGTGATCTGAACAGCGTTAAACTATTACTGCAACCTCGGTATAGCGACCGCGAATGGCCAACTAATTATCTTAACAAAAGTGCGCTGGTAGCATTACATATGTTGTCTAAAGGGGGACATATGGTACAATTTAAGATTCTAATGATAATCGGCATATAAAGGACAAGATAAAGCATCGTTAATTTGTAAGAAACCTCAATGAAAACGGCGCAGGGTGCTATTGTTATGAATATGTGATAGAATCCTATAAAAATGTGGACGCACTTGGCCTACGTTCCGTTAGTTCCCTGTCCTGGTTTTGTAGTCCTTATCGTTTTCCCTCCCAGGTGTACCCATTTGTAATCAACCCAGGTGTGTCTCGTCTCGTCATACCCTCATGTATAATTGTTCTGTCTTCCCCTGCGTCTGATGCTGATCCTGTCTGTGCAGTTCTGTGTTTTTGTTTGTCATTATTTTATATTTCTTTCTGATCACAAACCATGGTAATTATTAATTAAATATCTTTTGTTGGTTACTTTGGCTACCGTCTCCTTATTATGTTACATTGACCAGACAACAAGCATTCTTTCAGTCAATGGTAACGTAATAGAAGCAAAGAAAAATCATAATTCATATTCTCCCTTGTTTCATCACAATTTAAGCAAGCCTAGTAATAGACACAATATTTCTGACACTGGGAATACATTCACTAAGGTCCATAGATGTCCCTAGATACCAAGAACATGCAAATGGGCCTTGTAGAAGTGGAGCAATATTTCATTTACTTAGGTATGTATTTTAGGCGGATTTTCAGAAAATAGGGCTCCTGGCTTAACACATTCAGCGGCAGCTATTAGACGGGGCCCGTTGTAGCAATGCCAACGCTTTAAAATATAGGAGTGCGTCACCTTGTTTGTAGAGCTAAATCTATATTCTATATTATAGCTATGGTATATTAATACTATGGTCGACGACACCCAAATCTACATCAGCACACAATACCCCCACAACCCACCCCTCAGCCACATCGAGTCCTGCATATCAGAACTCCAAACCTGGCTGACCCACAACCTCCTCAAACTCAATAGCGACAAGACAGAACTTTTCATCAACCCATCACACTCACCATTAACGACTCAACCATCACCCCCTCCCCCCTAGTTTGCAATCTCGGCGTCATCCTGGACCCCACCCTCTCATTCGACCCCCATGTCCGCTCCATTGTCAAAATGTCCTACTTTCACCTCTGCAACATCGCCAAAATCAGACACTGCCTCTCCCCCCCTGCCGCTGAATCCCTCATACACACCTTCATCTTCTCCCGCCTCGACTACTGCAACTCCCTCCTCACTGGCATCACCTCCCACTCCCTCCATAAACTTTAGATGGTCCAAAATTCAGCTGACCGCCTCCTCACCAACACCCGGTCCCGTGACCACATCACTCCTGTCCTCCACTCTCTCCACTGGCTCCCGATCAAGGAACGCATACATTTCAAAACACTACTCCTCACCTTCAAAGCCCTCCATAGCCTGGCCCCCCCTACCTGACTGACCTCCTTCTCCCCTACCGCCCCCACCGGTTCCCTCCGGGCTCCGGGACTCTTCCACTGCTTCCCTCACTGTCCCGTCATCCAAACTTAACTTGGTGACCGGGCATTTTCACGAGCTGCACCCCGACTTTGGAACACCCTCCCTCAGACTGTCCAAGACTTTCCCTCACTCTCCACCTTTAAATCCCAACTCAAAACCTACCTGTTCTCCCAAGCATACCCTACTTTCTCTCCGTCTCCTGTCCCCCCCTCCCCTCGGTTTCCTTACTTCCCTGACTGTTCCCCTACTGGACTCTGTATCTGTTACTTGTTACCCATGGTTTTATGTCCTGTGTATTCATACTGTTGCTTATTCCCTGTGGTTCTTTGTTTCTCTGTTCATTTGTTTTGCTCATTTCCAGCGTCTTTGGGTTCTTGAAAAGCACATTATAAATAAGATGTATTATTATTATTATTATTATTCTTATTATTATTTCTTCTTATTATTATTATTTCTTCTTCTTCTTCTTCTTCTTATTCTTATTATTCTTATTATTCTTATTATTATTATTCTTATTATTCTTATTATTCTTATTATTCTTCTTATTATTATTATTATTATTATTATTATTATTATTATTATTATTATTATTATTATTATTATTATTATTATTATTATTATTATTATTATTATTATTATTATTATTATTATTATTATTATTATTATTATTATTATTATTATTATTAAGTGTAGTTTTATGAAATTCGAAAGCCCATCGAAAGCCCTGGGTCTCTTCTCTCAAAAGACTACACTCAAGTTAGGTTGCCCCAAGTCCTCGCGTCAATATGCGCCTTTTTCTGACTCGATGCGCTGAGATTTATATAAACTCATATTTCACTAATAACACTTAAAATCATTGGTAAACAAACATAGTGCTAAAAATATACACTTTGACTGCTGTTTTGACAGGGTTAGGGTCTTTACTCTTGGCTACATTTCAAAAAGAGATGCAACATTAATTAATATGTTCTGTATTGATTGATTTATGGCATGATATCAATCTCGTACCGGTACCGGCTTAAGAGGTTAAAAGGTGGATGAAGAACATATGTGGAAATTTAACATAACATTTAATCAGAGCAGCATAACTGGACCACATACCACTTTAACATGACCTTTAATCCGAGCAGCATAACTGGACCACATACCACTTTAACATAACCTATAGATGTCAATGGACGGAGGCTTGAACGCTCCCAAGGACTGGGATAGACAAACATTATGTAGAATGCATACATTTACTTTAGATACTTAAGTACATTCAATCGCAAATACCTCTCTACTTTTACTTAAAATTTTAATGGAGGACTTTTACCAGAGTACTCATTTATCTGGGTATTTCTACTTTTACTTAAGAACTGTGTACTTCCACCACTGGATGCATGGGGTTCTCCAGCCACCTATAAAAGCCTCTCAAGGCCATGTCCTTGTGCTGCGTATTACCATGTACTGTATGCACAGTCAATGTTTGAATAAAAGCTTGTCTCTATAAAGCTCTCTTGTGTTATAGCCCTGAGCAAACACACCTGCCCTGGAGGAGGAGTCACTATGAAACACAAGATTGTCAGATAATGGTGATGGTAGGCTACTCATATAAGATGTTTGGTGAGGGCTTTTTTTTTTTTTTATCCAAAGTGACTTACAGCTAGGACTCAGGGGTGTCAAACTCATTTTCACAGAGGGCCACATCAGCATTATGGTTGCCCTCAAAGGGCCAAAGACCGTATAAATGTTAATGTAATGTAAAATAAATGTAGCTACACATTTACATATTGTTAAACATGGTGTTTCTGTATTTATTACTTATTCAAGTTATACATATTGCATATTCATTTGCATAAATGTAAAAATATATGTTAGCTTATGTTATTTTAACAAATAATTTTAGTTTATCAGAACCCCATATTACTCCACCAATCAATGATCAAACCATTCAAGTAAATAACAAAGAAGAATATCATCAAATACAAGCTATGACATTAAGTTTGTTCAAAACCTTTTTGTCACAGTCAAGATGGGCAGAACTAACAACTGTGAGCTGCAAAGAACACGTGGGACAGATGTAGCAGATGTTACAAAAACAAATGGCTGCACACAACCTTGCAGAGGCCATACATCCAACTAATGGAAGATAGTTTAATTAACTTTATCGACTTGTTTACATCAGGGTCCCCCATTTTCAATTCGTAATGAAATTGCTATTATGTGTCTGCATGAACACACAACTGTAACTGTACTCAAAAATAACAAAATAAGGGTTGTCTCAGTTCACAACTATATTGGTCAAGTTTTGGGTGGGACTTGTTTGCGTCCCTACAGCTTCTTATTCAATTGAGCGAGATGCTCGGTTATGTCACACAGCCAGTTTGCATCTGACAGTTCAGACAATATTTCTTCAACCCTTTGTTACCTATTCCGCCTGGATCTTTTTTGTATTTTGGGCTGTAAAATTGTCAAAGAATGTCTGAGGAGTAAGTGCTTTTGGCTTTTTTCCTTTGTTACCTCAGATGTTCAACATACATGTATGTGTAAGAATGTGTAATAACTAAGGCTGTCAAAGTTAAAGCTTTATTAACGCATTAACCCACAATTATTTTAACACTGCTATTTTTTAACCCAATATTAATGTAAAAAAAAAAAACATTTTTTTTTTTTTTTTTTTTACCTGAGCTCTTGGGGGGCCACATCAAATGACGTGGCGGGCCGGATTTGGCCCGCGGGCCGTGAGTTTGACACCTATGAGCTAGGTGATGCCCCAATGGGAATCGAACCCCTAACTCTCCCCACTAAGCTACACAGCACCACACATATCAAGATAATACTGTATTAGTTAAGTGTTCCCCACATTTCCTCTCAAGCTTCTCAAGCTAAGAGGCCACAGTGGGTGACTGAGTTGGAACCACCTCAACTCAAATAAATTATCATATTTATTTAGATGCCATCAGGACCTCAGTGCTGGAGATACAGCAGACGTTTGATTTAATGGTTGTTAATTAGCGAGAGCAGAGGCCCTGAGGGAACTGCTATCTTCTGTCAATGCCTACAGCTACAGTAACGCTCTTGGATCATTCGTACACAAGCCATAGCCTGCTGCCTCTGAGGAATGGCTTAGGCTACACCGATCTGTCGCTCGCGATTAAATGCAGTTTTGCCTTCTATTAAAGGAGCGGGCCAGAGATGAGCCCTCTCCTCTTAGGGTCTGAGATTCAAGGAGAGATTTTGGCATGCTGCGGTTTAATGATGCTGTCAGGGACGGCACAAGCTAAAATATATCACAGCTGTCGTGGGAAGGCCTTGGGAGGTCTGGTTTTTGGTATTCATTATGTGGCCACTTAAATGCACCATGTTTAAAGGTAAAGTGAAAAATGACTTTTTTTGTCTTAGGTTATTTATCAGTGTGGTGGGGAGTGACTTTTTCCATGACTCTGGGGGAGAACGCATGATGCTCCCTCCATCACAAATAACCATGTGTTATTATATTCCCACTAAAGGTGGCATAAAAGGTAGTCGAATGAAATAATAGCAACCATTGCAGAGTACGCCAGCTCCTGGGGGGGAACATGCGTTATGTTTAGCTATACATCCAATCCAATCCAATCCAATCCACTTTATTTATAGAGCACATTTAAAACAACAAAGTGGACCAAATTGCTGTACAAGTCCCACAACATAAGATAAAAAGATAAAAGCACACAATAAAAACATATACAATATGTCACATAAAAAAGGCAGGTCTCTCAAACTGTTTAAAAACCAAAAGCCAAAGCAAATAAATGGGTTTTGAGACGTGATTTAAACACCTGCAGACATAACCATCCTTATGTACCTTATGCGGAGACCTGTCAAAGAGAGGCTGACCATTTCAATTCCCGTCACATGAGCAGCGGCATCTACCTGCCCCCAACCCACCCCACCTTAGGAGACTAGAGGGGGCAACGGTTCCTTTTACCCCAATGAGAGATGTAGAGGTTTTGAATGTGGCCTTTCCCCCCCCCATGGAAATCGAGGTACATATTGAACCACCAACCAAGATGAAGGTGTTCATTCTGATTAATAAATGTAGTGGCTACACAGCCCTCATTGCCGGACTGTGTTGAATGCGGACCCCATAGATTCAACCATTAAAAGTAGGGATGTCCGATATTATCAGCCTACCGATATTATCGGCCGATATTGGCATTAAAATGTGATATCGTAAATTATCGGTATCGGGTTTTCAATATTTTCTTTTATTTAACCTTTATTTACCCAGGCAAGCAAGTAAGAACAAATTCAGATTTTATTTATTGTAAAAAAATATGCATAATGTTGTGTTAATTCCACAACAAGAGATATGTAATGTTAATTACCTGAAATGTTTCCGTTTTTTTGGGGGGGGAAACCCTGCATATATCGGTATCGGTTGATATTGGTTGATATCGGTATCGGAAATTAAGAGTTGGACAATATCGGTATATCGGATATCGGTAAAAAAGCCAATATCGAACATCCCTAATTAAAAGAGCTTATTCCAACTAATTTTCTTTGAGTTTTTCTGATTGGTTAGAAGAAGGGTGAGCCTCTCTGTTTTTAGAATGGGATATCTCTGAACTGCTGCTACACTGGTCAATGAAACTGAGTCAGTATGGCCACATTGAGATATGTGTTGGAGCAAGATTCTAACAAACAAGCATGTAATTCACAATAAGCTACATCCCTCCATTCTAACAAACAAGCATAATTCACAATAAGCTACATCCCTCCATTATGCACAGGCCCGGACTGGCCATCGGGAGCACCGGGAGTTTTCCCGGTGGCCTGGCCTGCACAGATTAAAAAAAAAATTATATAAAAAAAAATATATATATATATTTTTTATTTTTTTTTATTATTATTATTATTATTTTTTTTTGCCAGGCCATTGTTTCTAGTTGTGGCGGCGGCGCGGCGCGATAGTTAGTTAACCTAGATGGGTGGGGAACAACCAGGATTTCACTGTCTGGGACAGAGTTGGAGAACTATCTGACTCTCCCTCACGCGGACACACACACACACACAATGGAGCCGTGCTGCCGCTTGTGATTGGTGGAGGCGGGACCAGGCGATACAACTGATTGACAGTGGTGGCGGCGAATGGAATGGCAGACGGCACTCAGATGCAGAATAACAGCCAGGCAATGAGCCAGGTAGTGAGGGACTCGGGAGAGATACAGCAGAGCGAAAGTCAATTAACGTTGATGTCAAGATGGACAATGGAAGAAAGAGAAAGGGTGGAGGAGAGAGGGATAAAACAAAGAAAAAGAAAGGCCCTTACAGGAGAGAGTGGTTAACTGTATTATAATAGTAAATAGAAAAATATGTTGTGCTCTTGCTTTTTTATTTTTGAAGGTGGAGAGAGTAGCATTGCTAGTGCCACAACAGTTTTATTTGAGGTCCATAACAGTACATTGTACTAAGCAATTGTTGGCTCATTAGTTTGTGATTCACATGCACTAAAATTCACCAGAATGCAGGAAATTAAGTCTTTGTAACAAAAAATGTCCTGGTGGGGGACCCCCAGACCCCCCGCTTAAAAAGTGGCCTGACTGGGGCTATATTTCGCGCTATATCTCCCGGTATGAATTATTTCCCCAGTCCGGCCCTGATTATGCAGGTGCTCTCACAGTAGCATTGAGCATTCTTGCAGCAGAATTGCAAGACCATCGCAACTGCGGAACTCTCTGCTGAGTCCAATGACGGCTCCCACAACTCTCTAGAGCCAACTGACAACAGTGAAAAAATACTCAAGTGATAAAGTTTTAAGAAAAGTTATGGCTGGTGCAGACTACCACGGGAGTGATTGTAATACCCCCTCCAGCGCTTTGCAATGCGTGCAATGACAGACCTGGAGCTGTCTGTGTTTCTGGATATCTCACTTTGTTTAACTCTGGCCCTGAACACTTGACTTTTAATGCGTTTTATTCTATGTATCTATTCTTCATTTGATTTATGTTGTAGCATCTGTAACTGTAATGCATGATGGCCGAAACCATGATGTTTTTTTGCATGCAGTACAAAGATGTTATTTTTGGAATTTCTGTACTAAAATGTTTATAAACTTCCTTTCTTTCCCACGTTGCCATATGGGGTATTGTGTAGATTGATGGCAAAACATTTATGTAATCTAATCCTTTTGAAATTAAGTCTGGAAAGTAGGGATGTCCGATATTATCGGTCGACCGATATTATCGGCCGATATCGGCAGTAAAATGTGATATCGGAAAATATCGGTATCGGTTTAAAAAAATTAAAAACAATAACAATATTTGTTATATATATATCCAGTGGAATTATTAGTTACCTGAAATTATTCAGTTTTTTTGGGGGGGAAACCCTGCATATGTCGGTATCGTTTGATATCGGTTGATATCGGTATCGGAAATTAAGAGTTGGACAATATCGGAATATCGGTATCGGTAAAAAAGCCAATATCGAGCATCCCTACTGGAAAGTGAAGGGGGCTGAATACTTTCCTCAGACACTGTACAGATAGATGTATGAGCAGCAGAACAGAAACATAGCGGAATAAAACAGAACAATTTGATCCACCTCGTAATCTGTAAAGGTTCCCGGTTCGATTCTGGCTTCTCCCGGCAGCATATCGAAGTGTCCTTGAGCAAGACACTTAACAACTGGTCCAGGTGAGCAGGTTGGCACCTTGCATGTTTGCCTCCACCATCGGTGTGTGAATGTGTGGCTGAATGTGAGGCACAAGTTATAAAGCGCTTTGGATAAAAGTGCTATATAAAGGCAGTCCATTTACCAACTACTGTACCATTTAATATACACTAGTTTCAAGAGGTCTTTCTGCACTACAGCATTCATTTACAGAGGGACAATGATTATTATCTGTACTAAAATGTTTATAAACATCCTTTTCCCCTGTAGATTGATGGCAAAACATTTATTTAATCTAATCCTTTTGAAACAAAGTCTGGAAAGTGAAGGGGGCTGAATACTTTCCGCAGGCACTGTACAGTATGAGCAGCAGCACATAAGCATAGCAGAATAACACGGAACAATCTGATCCATCCTGTTGCCATTGGCCAATTTGGCCAATGGCATAATAGGTGGCATAATAGGTGACATGAAAGGTTCACAGAGACCATGCACACCATGTAGACTGTACTGCATGAGGTTTTGAAAGCAACAGGTTTGAAAGCATCTCTGGATAGCCTTTGTTGTTCGACTATTTGGTTATTGTGACACGACAATGAATGTGGAGGAGGATTTGGCAATATTTTCTGGATTTAAACCCAGCAGCAGCAGCCTAAGCTCGATTCGAAGGAGCAGCCAGCTACTTCCAGGCCAGGCTCTGGCTTTACCTTCTCAGCTACGTATAACCAGGCCAAGCCCAGGCCTCAGTACTCTAGGCCCAGGCTCCAGCATCTCTGCTACCACCAGGCTCCAGCAGCCCAGCTACCATCCGACCAGACCCAGGCTCCAGCAGCCCAGCAACCATCCGACCAGACCCAGGCTCCAGCAGCCCGGCTACCATCCGACCAGACCCAGGCTCCAGCAGCCCGGCTACCATCCGACCAGACCCAGGCCCCAGCAGCCCAGCTATACCACCAGGCCCAGACTCCAGCAGCCCAACTACCACCAGGCCCAGACTCCAGCAACCCAGCTACCACCAGGCCCAGACTCCAGCAACCCAGCTATAGTACCATCAGGCCAGCTACCATCCGACCAGGCCCAGGCTCCAGCAACCCAACTACCACCAGACCCAGGCTCCAGCAGCCCAGCTCCAACCAGGCCCAGACTCCAGCAACCCAGCTATAGTACCATCAGGCCCAGACTCCAGCAGGCCAACTACCATCCAACCAGGCCCCAGCAGCAGCAGCAGCAGCAGCAGCAGCCCAACTACCAGGCCAAGCCCAGTCCCCAGCAGTGGCCTCAACAAGAGCCTGATCTCTTCTACCAGTTCTACCTTCTAGTAATCATGGCTAAACTGTTTTACTTTCTTGCTGCTTACTTTACCCTTTTATCAAGAAAGCATACTTTAAACACTTGTAATCATAGTGAACTCATTCATATTGTGTAATTTCTTGTTTGCATGCTTGTGATAATGACTCTTTTGGCTACAATGTCCTTTGGGTTTCCTCACATGAACGCAATTTGATTATGCTATTGCTAATGACTTCTGGTAATGTCCATGTTCATCCTGACCCTGATGTCCTTGTTCCTGATGGCCTGTATGATCATTTACGTTCTCCGGTTAGTGGCTTGAATATATATGATGAGTTTTGTTTTTCTGACTTCTGTTCTCGTAAAACCTGCAGTTTCCTCCATATACATTATAAAAGCCTATTGCCAAAGCTAGATCAGTTGAACATGTGGGTTAATTCTGCTAATCCTGATGTTGGTTATTATTAGTAGTGAAACATGGCTCAAAAAGAGCATTTCCAACTCTGAGCTCAATCTGTCTGGCTACAATCTATTCAGACAAGATACTGTAGATCCTCTAGAGGAGGTGGTGTTGCTATCTATACCAAGGACAAACTCCAGTGCTCTGTGATCACTGCCAAATCTGTACACAAACAATTTGATCAGTTGATTTGACAGATTAAGTTTTTCAGCAATTCCTGTATACAGTACATGTAGCTGAGTGTCATCGTCCACCATCAGCCTTAAGCTGTCTCCTTGTTCCTCACCTCAGGTCTGAGTTTGCCTTATTATGAGACCTTAAATGGGATACGCACAGGATCTCTGCCTCCTCTGCTCTTCTCAAGAGAGGTTGCGGTGAAAGACATTTGCGCTGCAGTATCTTTGTCTTCCCCTTTGCCCTTTCATCAGGTTTTATCTGCTGGATGTGGCAGAGCATTTTCACTCTCACTTACTTCTCAGTGCAGGAACCCTTTCTCTCACCATCCTAGTTCTAGCTAGCGAGATTCAACCAACAGGTACAGAGAAAAGGCTTGTGTTTGGACTTTGCTCCTTTGTTTGTGGCTTCTGCTTGTCCCACCAACTCAAGACCTCTGCTTGGCAAGAAATCAATCATTTTGTCCACTTTTGGACATCCTGCACCTTGGATTGACATACAAGATTTAATAATTTTGGACATGGAAATTTTTTTTTTTTTTATAATTTTTTTTTTATTATTACAACAAGACAACACAATACAATAACCATAATAACAATATACAGAACTTCACAGGGAGATAACAGAACAATAATAATAAAAGAAATAACAATTTATAAAAACAGAGTACAACATTTTCATTTTAAAGGGGTACTATCTTACAATTGGCCTTTCCCAGTATTCAGTACCGTTTCCCGGCCGTGTGGCTCTATATCAATAAGACTTATGTCTCTAATTCTCATATTGGCGCACTCTTCCAATTCCCCTCACAACCCTCACCCTCACCAAACTGAGTCATCTCAAAACGTGCATATCAGTGATGTCAGAGATTTCCAGCTGCATAACAATGTGGCAATTGTCACCAGGCCACACAGTGTTTGGAGCCCAGCCTCAAAACGGCTTAAGATCCTGAGGTAGAAAAACGCTGCCCCTGAGTACCCAACCAGAAATACAAAACAATGAACCTTTTCGAAAAACAAAAACCTACAGAGTGTTCCATAGACTCACAGGAACCGTGCAAAAGTGCCCAAACAGTGAAGAAATAGCTAAATAGCTCCCCCCCAATAAAATTCCCCCAGTTAAAGTTAAGAAGGACAAGACAAAAGACAAGATGGACATTTAATTACATACTCCATTGTCTGGCAGAAATAGGTTTACAGTGGAATTTCTAGTGGACACAGTAAACAAACCACCAAAAGCAAGTATCATTCTTACAGTTTTCTGTTGTGTTTGATGTTGCTAAGTGGGGATATACAACTGAACCCTGGTCCATTAGCAAACAATAAGCTATCAAGCCAAACCCATGCCACAAGAGCAGCTTTGTCACCATCAGGCCAAACTCCAGCAGCAGCCCAGCTAATAGGCTGGGCCCAGGCCACAGCAGAAGCCCAGCTACAGTACCACCAGGCCTAGCGTATGCCACAGCAACAGCCCAGGTACCATCAGGCTTTGCCCAGGCCAGGCCTCAGCAATGGCCCTGCTACCTCTAGGCAACAGCATAAATCAAATATCTGCAGAGGCGGTGGGTTGTTTTCAGCCCGGTTCCGCAGCAATTCAACCTGCACCATGCAACCAGCTACTACCAGGCTTAACCCAGGCCACAGCAGCAGCTCCACCACCAGGCTTAACCCAGGCCACAGCAGCAGCTACAGCTGCCACTGTTTTCAATGGTAACACCAGTGCTTTTAACTCATTCAGCGCCAGCTATTAGACGGGGCCCGTCATAGCAAGGCCACGCTTTAAAAGATAGGAGTGTGTCACCTTGTTTGTAGAGCTATAACTAGATTCTATATTATAGCTATGGATACAATACTATGGCCCATTTGACATCACCTATCTATCGTTCAATATGTGAAAAATTATAAATTTTTCCATCCATACGTTCCCATGTTATACCGTGGTGAATATAAGTATGGTTTTAGAGCGGTCTGGGGTAATTCCCGAAATGCTGAGTTATAGCTTATACGTCAATTCTACTATAAACTTTGCTGTTTCTTGCCTGTACATGCTACTATTCCCAAATCAAATCTATGTCATAGGTATTATGTTTCATCATGAATGCATGAAAGGGGGGGGGGGGGGGGGGGGGGGGTCGTTTCTGATTATTTGATTGCCAGTAACGGCATTCGTATTGAACACTAAAAAAGCTTATCAGCCCGATCGGTATAAAAGCATTGCACGATCAAGCAAACATTTACGTCAGATAGTCCTGGGAGTATTCCAAAAATAATTGTTTGATCGCCATCTGGTACATCCGATGTCCATTTGGTCCACAGCATAACCCACCACAACATATGGATCGGGGATATTTGATGCGCTTCAAAGGAACCGGGAGAACCGCTCACCTCGCCCGACAAGGAAAAGTGAGCCCGGAGACATTTGGCCATTACACAGGCCAAGATACAAGGTTACAAAGGGTGCTTGATACCGCCGTCTAGCTGGATGCGGCCGGTATTGCACTTTGGCGATCTCAGACTCATTCCCTATGGTAACACCAAGGTCCCTGGATGAATAATGAATAGAAATATCGAATAAAGGAATAAACAACCAAAACCCGAGAAATCTCGGGTCTGGCGCCCAACCGCTGGCGAGTTAACCCGACTTATCTCGGGTTTGGCCTCCATTGAGTTAATGTAGGGTGACCATATTTTGATTTCCAAAAAAGAGGACATGCTGGCCCCAGCCTCGAGATACTTAACCCTCGAGTTAACCTTCAAAAAACCCACTACCTGTCTCCCTAGTGACCGAAACGGCGATCTCAGTAAAACATATCTTTTTCATGTATTGTTCCAATTTTCTTTCATGAATATCATTATTAACTTCTGTCAGAATGTATTCTATTCAGAAAACAATATTAGCAATGGAATATTATGAATAGCACTAAGTTGTTGAAATATATATACAGTCGACACTAAAAGCTGAAGTGTTTACTGAAGTGTAAATGTCCCCATATCCGGTCTCTTGAAACTAACAGTTTGAGAAATGTGACAGGGAGGTAGCTGTGAAATCTGTTTAGCACACCAATTTACATCTATCCAATTAGAACACTGTCAGCTTGACATGGTGGCACCTTGCAGCATCCCATCCAGAACACAGCTTCTCTTTCACACAGGGCCTGGTGAGCCTTCGCTGCTGGCAGCTTCTCACCCTCACAAAACAGTATCATGGTAGTTTGATGGTATTTGTCTAATCCAATTTAAACCATGATGTCAATGGTATATGGCACAATTATTGTTAACTACTATTGACATATTCAAAAATGATAGAAATACCATGATAGATGACACCCTTTCCATCAGGCCTCCTTTTCTTTTTGATAATTTGATCATTTTATTCTGAAGCATGGAGCACCTTTCTACTATATGCTGCTTTATGAGTGGGTCCTCTATTTGATTTGATATGACCCAACCTTTTTATATTGTCATATATTGATCGTCTATCGTTGTTTGTTCTGTCTTAGACTGGAGGAACAACATTTCATACACAGAAATGACAACAAATAACCTTGCACCTTGAGGTTGTTGCAAGGCTAATATATTGGCGTCTAAGTCACCAGTAGGCTAAGTGACCCAATGTGAGATGGGGGATTGGGGGGGGGTCACATGCTCCCATCCCACACAGTGGAGTGTTTCTGGACCAAATCAACAGAAATTCAGACAAATTGTTCACAGGATATGATGCAATAATATAAATGTATATAATAATAAATGATGGGTTGCTGCACCTCGGGTACTGGGACTGCCCTCCGCTTCAGCAGGACCACAGTACTCCCATTCCACCAGTGTTGTAGTCGAGTCACTAAATCTTGAGTCTGAGTCGAGTTTCCGAGTCCAAGTTTTAAGGTTGAGTCACCTCCAGTCAGGCAGTCAAAGAGTTGACATACAACTAAAAAAAGGTCTAAATTAAACATAAATGACACAGCGGTCACCATTTCAAAGGAGGTTTATTTACTTGACACAATAGCCAAACAAATGCACAAGCCATCAATATATTATGCCAAATGATTAGGGCATATTACAAAAAAAATTTAATTTTTTTTTATCAATTAACAAGTCCGAGTCTGCACCTTCTGAGTCCAAATGCAATCAATGCTCGAGTCCAAGTCCAAGTCCGAGTCATCAGTGCTCAAGTCCAAGTCGAGTCACAAGTCCTCAAAATCACTCTTGAGTACTACAACACTGCATTCCACAAGGCCTTTCCAGATCCCCATACTAGGTGCTGCTGCTCCTCTACAAAACACACCAGCAGCTTCCACCTGCCCCCATCATACTGGACCTTGCTTGGCACTAGTCAATGATGCCTGATTTTCTTTATTGTGTGTAAAAATGCTTTCAAATATAGGCCGCGCCCGGCGCCCCCTCACTCCCCAAACGGCTCCAGGTAAAAGAAGAGTCCAGGACAGCAATACAACAGTCAACCCTGAGTGCTGTCCTGATACTCCTTCAAGATGTTATTACACTGAGGATTCAGCATGCAGCCTTTAGTGGTGTAATTGTCCTATTTTAGGGGTAAAACATCCCACTTCTGACATCAAATGTCAAGTATTCAAATAGCCTGCTGATCATCTGGTCCTCTTACAACAGTTTGACCATTGCTGACTTACATTTTAGTAATGCTTGCTGTCAACATTGATCTGAACAGAATTTTACAACAAGGAAGTAACCCTGTTAGCTAATGTCAATACATTACCAAAACCACATTGTGAACGATGCATCACACATGACATGATGCTTTTTCTGCTTCGTGTCAGTGGAACAATCGGACTGCAGAGGGCAGATTGAATTGTTCAAGCTGTCAGTTTTTATATAAAGTAATCACTGTGCTGCTGTGTCATTTCACTTTGATGAGTGTACAAGGTCCATTCCATTTTCACTCCCTCATATGACAACCAAGCGTCAATGGCCTGTCTTCAGAGGGAGTGTGATAAGTGCCCCCTATGAAGAGATTCGTCTGCCATTTCTGTCTTATAGGCCCAGGATCTCAAGCTCCAGGTTGATTGTGTTATATTTTATGCTGGCTTTACATCTTGCTTTGCCTGTTGCAGTGGTTGGACAGTAGGGCTTTTCAATGGTACCCCACGTGGGAATGAGCGAATCAGGGATCTAGGTGAAAAGTCATGAGCCAAAACAGGAAGACAATTCTCCGTCGAATGCATTGAAGTGGAATGAGGAAATCGTTTTCTGAGCTCTCTCACCTTTTACCGAAACCGCTTCTAATCACTCATCATTTCTAAACAGATTTTTATTAAATCTGGACATGTACTACACAAGACTTCCGGCTATGGACCCATGATGTTTTTTCAGCCATAATCTTTTATTTTTTTGGAAATACTACTTCTGGACTACTAACTACTACAGAGAAACGTGAGTAACAAGTTTTTCTACAACTCAAGTTCAGACCTATGTTACTCTATTTCATTAGCACTAAAAGTGAATTGTATTGTATCCGAAACTTCAGAATGTCATCTTTCAAAAGAGACCAGGCTCATGCATGTGCTATAAGTATAAAGTATCATATTTTGGTTTGCAAAAAAACTATGCAGTCCTCAAAAACTAAAACTAAAATGGCCACTTTTCTGCCCGCTTGTTACGAGGTCGGGGACCCTACTACCACAGTATAGACTGACGTCCTACGCCTGCTTCTTTTCAAATATCTGTATGTACATTTCATTATATCCATTGCATAAAACAACGATAACAGCACAGAACAATTAACACTTGAAGCACCATCTCAGGGTGTTTAGTAGTGTCGCTTCAGTTTGCAGGGTTTCCTACTTTCATTGTCTAATTTCTCACCACAAATGACACACTCAGTTCTAAATGTGTCCATTGTCTCTATGAAGCCAAACGCAATAGAACTGTCTTGGTAATTCCTCTTTTTCTTCATCATTCACTTCTCTCTTCCATCAGCTCTTGTTTTTCTCTGGCTTGCTCTGCTAGCTTAGCTCTGTGAATACAATATTACAATAGGCTATCCTTATTTATTTATTTTCTTCTAAATAAATAAGAAAAATCAAATAAACTTCTAAAATAATCCTTCAATTTAGTTGTCTTCTCCACATAAATATACACTGAGACATTATAAAGATTCTTATAACCTTAAAATCAAGAAGGTTTTGAGAATCAGATACAAGGAATGTGTCTTGGTAAATCCACAGACCCTATCAACACAACGCAAGTAGGAGTAAATTATTATTTAAAACATTTAAGTAGAAGAAAATAAAATGGAATATATAAACTAAATTAGAATAAAAATACAATAGAATATAATATGTAATATTGTGACCCCCCAGGGAGCTTTGGCGACCTCTGGCTTTTCCCCTCCCCTGACGCTGGACAATAGCCAATTAACCGGCCCCTCTGCAGACCGACAGTATGGTGGGGGAATATTTCCGCAGCCAACTGACCACTCAGTGACAGTTCCTGTGCCCCAGGTAGCATATGTCACATATATGTAAGGCAGAATTCAGAGCCACCAAGCAGCCGCTCATGTGTCATGGTGTCTGTCCCATTGGCTGTGTGAGGGCATTGCTCACTGTTACACCCAGGTTGGACAGTCTCCACCGGGCTGGGTCAGAGCCCACTCCACGCACAGGATCTCTGCCTCCTCTGCTCTTCTCAAGAGCGGTTGCGGTGAAAGACATTTGCGCTGCAGTATCTTTGTCTTCCCCTTTGCCCTTTCATCAGGTTTTATCTGCTGGATGTGGCAGAGCATTTTCACTCTCACTTACTTCGCAGTGCACTGCAGGAACCCTTTCTCACCATCCTAGTTCTAGCTAGAATGAGAGGTATCCCAGCTCCTTCCCCAGGTGGGTTTTTGTATATATGCATCTTTTCATCTGTGTGGTTACAATTCATAACCCACACACTGAGTTACCACAGGCATCATTTTATGCACTGAAATGCCTGTTCTCTCTTTTGTGTGAGTTTAGTTACCAGGCATTTTGTATGGATAGGGGGTTTTCTCCACTATCCAGTGCATAACCCAGGATTGTAGTATATAGACCTGTTCGCTGTATACAAACATACCGTGTTCGAGCCAATCAGCAATACCAACTGAGCCATGTGACTACCGTAATTCCTCTAATAGTAACCGGGTCTCAAATACAAACCGGGTCTCTATTAATGGCCGGGTGCGCTCTTGAGCTAAGCAATTATAAGCCGGCCTCCTAATACAAGCCGGGTTACTAATATACTGAGCTGCATACTGAGCTAGTTACTTGATTTCACTTTGAAAACATTGAAATGACCAGTGACCACCTGTAATTGCACTGTTTACTATTTCATACAGTACTTGGTTTCAATAAATGAACCCAGTACATTTTACTGGGTTCAAACTGATACAAAATGTTGATTTATTCATTATGATCCGTTTGAAAATTTGAAATATAGGCCTCCCTCTTATACAGGCCTCCTCCTAATACAAGCCTGGTACCCGCTACAGTTGAAACAAATACAAGCCGGGGTTACTATTAGAGGAATGACGGTAAGTTACCCCGGACCTGCGCGAGCTGCTGCGCCAAGAGAAGTACAACGGGGCTCTATGGAGAAACCATGACACTCCCCTGACTAAAAGTAGTTTCAACTAAAACGGCTGGATGTCATTTAGCCAAATTAGCATGGCTGTGAGTGTCAGTCTTTCAACTTTTACATATCTAGCGTTTGGCATGGATTGATTGTTTAGATCGCTAGCATGGCTAACAAATGCAAATATATTGTAGTCTGCCCCGTTGTTCTGACCAGGATTACGTTCCTTTCTGCTCCGGGGCTGCGCGCGCACACTGAGTCTGATGTATACAGTGAACAGGTCTATACTGTAAGACCTGAAAAAAGCACTCAAAGGAGCTTGTCTCTGCTTGCCACATATCCTGCTGCAGACGAGCCAGGGATCTGTCTTCTAGACCATCCAAGGAACTACGAGCCAAGGAACAGGAGTCAGCGAGATTTCAGATATGTTGTCCAAAGTAGGACACTGGAGCACACAGATAATAAACAATAAACCACAATAAAGAAACAATAAACTTTATTTCTTCCATACCCTCCCATGATTACTGACTCACACAGCGATAGATGGCCTTAATGTTTAGGATCAAACATTAACACATTGGACGCCAGCAGCAGGGGGCGCTGATGGCCTTCAGCGCCAGTGCGTTATTCAATGGATATAGTTTTAGAATGCCAAACTTGCGAGTCCTAAAACTATATTTTATATTATAGCTATGTAGTAAAACTATACTAGACGGTATAAAACGGAAATGTACAGATGAAAAAACAATCTGTTTTTTGCATGTTGACCAGAAGCAACTCACAGATCAAATATGGGGCCCTTATCTCATAGTAACAATCCCCCTCATGTACATTTACAGCAGAATGTAAAGCAGGACTTGGACATAAACTGAAACTAACATATACTGTATGTGTAACTGCTCTCAGGAAATTCTCTCTCTCTCTCTCTCTCTCTCTCTCTCTCTCTCTCTCTCTCTCTCTCTCTCTCTCTCTCTCTCTCTCAAACCCACACACACACCAGCTAAACCACTGATTCTCAAACTGTGGGGTGCAAGCAAATGGTGAGAGCCCATGTAGAAAATATTCTGCTTACTTTTCAACCCTAAAATCGTATATCGGGTTAAATGAGGCATTAAAGATACATTCCTTTTCCCCAAAGTCCATTACCAGACAGGCATAAAGTAGGATGGAAGGAACTACCCATACACTGACACCCTGGCCTTCAGGATGAGTACTTAGATAATGTGACAAGGCCTGTAAGCCCATCTTATCTGGGATGCAAGTGTAGAGGCTTTGCACATCTAGAGTAGCTGAAATAATATTAGGTGGTTCACATTGAAAAGTGTCAATTACTTTAAGGACATCTGTTTGTTTAACCTTTATTTACCCAGGGTAGGTTCACTGAGCACAGATGCTCTTTTTCAGGAACGCCCTGCTTCACATTCACACAGTTCCATTCATACCTGGGAGCTGCCCAGTACAACCACAGTCTGACACCATTGGCCACTGAGCAACTCCACTGGAGCAGTTGGGGGTTAAGTGCCTTGCTCAAGGGCACTTCAGCGGCAGATTTTTCCTGCCGGTCCCGGGGATCGAACCGGCGACCTTCCGGTCACAAACCCGCTTCTCTAGCCATTAGGCCACCGCTGCCCCCTTTTTCTGTTGCTGCCCTGGTTATGTGGAATAATCTTCCTCATAATATTAGACTGGCTGAATACATTTGGGACCTTTAAATAAAATAATAATTAAACCCAATTTTTACTCATTAGCTTTTAAATGTGTCTGACTGGCCCCCAAGTCATAATTTTTTATACTTATTTTCCTGTTTTTAATTGTTGTTGTTGTTTAATTTTGTTCTGTCTGCACATGTTTTCCTTTTTGTTTTGTATGTATTATGTCATGATGTTTCTCTACAGCACTTAGGAAAAAAACTGGTTTATATTTTAAAGTGCTATATAATTAAAGTTGATTAGTCTCTCATTAGTCTCTCTCACTGGGGGCGACAGTGGCCCAGGAGGTAGAGCAATCAGTCGTCTGGTAATCCAGAGGTTCACCCCTTTTGATTCCCGCTCCTCCCGGGCAGCATGTCGAAGTGTCCCTGAGCAAGACACTTAACCCCTAATTTCTCCTGATGAGCAGGTTGGCACCTTGCATGGTTGCCTCTGCCATCGGTGTCTGAATGTGTGAGTGAATGGGTCAAATGTGAGGAACAAATTGTAAAGCTCTTTGGATAAAAGCACTATATAAATGCAGCCATTCTCTCTCAAGCGATCAGTTCTTCCTCAATCTCGGGTTGAATGTCAGGGTATACATGTAGTTTGTATACTTGGATACTATGGAGTATTGTAATTCCATAGTATTTATAGGCATGTTAGACTTTTTTTTGGCAATGGGAGTGGGTTTCTTCATTGATAATTTATCCTTATCATTAGGGCATGAGTATCTTTTGTTTTATTATAAATTGTAAAGGGGAATGTGTGGGGGCTTGAAAATGTGATATTTAATATTATCCAAACCGCTTTACAATTTTCTCACATTCACCGATCGCGACCATGCAAGGGGCCAATTTAGTTAGTTTAGCAGTTAGGGGTTAAGTGTCTAGCTCATGGACACTTAGCAAGAAGGAGCGGGACTCGAACCGAGAACCGTCCGATTACCAGACACCGGTGGTTATCCTATAACTCTAGTTATACGTGTCGTATATTCTATACATTTCTAAGGTTAATTACAGTGCATTGAGGTTGCCAACTAGAGGGAGAGAAGGAGAGTGATAGAAACATGGTCCCCCCCTCTGGCTTAGCCATACGACATACGACTACTGGCAGAGAGTCTCACTCCGCCTATTGGACTATTATAATACTTGTGTGCCTATTGCACTTGCTGAAAAAAAACAATCATGCACCTTACATCTACCATAGCCACACCTGCCTCCGGCCGCATATATGCCGGATGCAGTGGCCATGCTCACCCTTCCGAGTCTGAATTTCACGTGAAAACAGCCAAGGGTCCTCAGGGCCGAAAAGCGAGACGCTCTGCCAGTAGTCGTATAACTATAGTGTTATAGGATAACCACCGTTATACTTCCTACTGGCTTCGCATATTGGACTAAATGGGCGGAGCAAAGCGCGTAGCCCTGATACATGTACCCCCTGAGGTCCTTTACGACCATCAAAGCGGAGAGGGTCATATCCCCACACTCGTCCTAACGAGGATCAGGAAGATAGGACTCCGATACTATGCGTAATAGGGTGCAGCGTCCCTAGAACGCACAACATGAGTAGACCGTGCGTAATCAACCCACGGTCCACATCACCACACATCCCTGCTAGCACTAAGGACCGCATGAGAGACAGAGCTCTCAGTCATGTCCATGAGATAGAACGTGACGAAAGGGCCCGGGGAGGACCATGAAGCCGCAGCGCAAATGTCCTCCACCGAGACCCCTCTAAGCAGGGCAGCAGAGGCTGCCACTCCACGGGTGGAATGTGCTCCGATGCCCGCGGGGGGAACCTGTCCAGCCAAGGTGTAACAGAGGGCAATACCCTCGCACAACCAATGTGACAAGCGTTGTTTGGACAGCACCTTACCCTTGTTAGGGCCACCATGACAAACAAACAGTTGACTGGTAGCCCTGAGGTCCTGTGTGCGATTGAGATATATCGCAAGCGCACGATTGGGACACAATAGGTGAAGGCTCTTTTCCACCTCACCTGCGTGAGGGGGAGGGTGAAAAGCCTTTAGCTCAATATCCCTGGAGCGAAAAAAGAGCTCCGGATATTTTTTTGGCACAAAGGCTGGATTGGGCCTCAGAGTAACGCTGCTATTATCCCCCTGTTTTCTGGCAGAGATAGTAATGGGGCCCCAACGCCAGAGGGGGAACAGAGCCCCTATTTCCGTATAGAATACTAGGGGATGAACAAAGAGCTTTGCTATTTCGGGCCCCTTTTCTCTGTTCTATTTTGTGCTTTGCGCACCAGGGTGCCCTGGGCAGGGGTCTTAACGCCACCTTTCAGAGGTCTCGCAGCAGCCGCTGACGAGACAGGGCTCTCCCCTCTGGTTGTGGGGCGTGGGGCGGGGTGGGAAGCCTAGGCCGCCGACATCTCCTCCCCGGATAAACCAAACAGTCCATCCTCAGAGAGGGGGGCCATGAGGAGAGGAGTCCTCTCTTCCTCCACGGACGACTGCTCTAGCCACAGATGTCTGTGCATCAAGGTTGTAAGCGTTGTCACCTTCCCAGAGGCTATATATAGCTTGCAGCCGCGTCAGGTGCAGTATAACCTCAGATGCCTGAGCGAGGGTCTTGGCGTCATCTGGACCCAAGACCCCTCTGCCACCTTCGACCTTTGACATAAAACCTTCGACATAAAACATTGGCTCATTGACAATAAATTATCTCTGCATATGGCCAAAACAGAATACATCATCTTTGGTTCCCAACCCAGGCTGCTGCGGAAGCTGGTCTCGCCCAGCATAAATCTCGAGCGCCAGCTTTTTGTGGCAAAAAAGTGTATAAGCTATCTAGGTTGCACCTAGACAGCAGCATGAGCAGGGAATCCATGGCTCTCAAAACTATGCCCACTCTGTTATGGTTCGGTGGTGATGTGCACCCAAAATGCAGAACAGGACGAGGATAGAGAGACAGGCAGGACTCGACGGGGTGTAGTTCAACGAAAATACTTTACTTGTCTTTCACAAGGCAGCAATCAGGTACACAAAGACAGATTCACACGATACAGGATACAGGAAACAAGGTCAACATGGGTAACGACCCGACCAGGAAACAGTGGGCAACATGAACAACATGACAGAGATTACATTGAACATTAAATACATATTGATAATACAAACATGAATTGACACCAATAGTGGCAGTAGCGGGAAAAGTCCACTAGAGGGCGGCACATGCTTGGGGATGGGAGCAGGATGAGCAGGGAGCTGTCCACGAGAGGCTGAGGGAAAGAGGGGTGCCGGGAAGGGTCTCTGAATTGGCGGGGGGACGTGGCCAGGCTGAACAGGCGGATTGTGACAAGTACAGTAGATTTCATTATCTGTTCTTATGCACGCCTGGTGATACTAAATCCAAATTGAACTCGGCCATTTGAAAGATAATATTATATGTATATATATAAATGTGCGAATTGGCTATAATAAGGTAATTTATAAGCCTGCTATTCTATATTCTATAATAATATTTCAAATTGCATTGGTCCGGTCCGGATGGGAGAATTCAGTACTGTATCTACAAAACCTTCTGTGTAATCATCTTCCCTTTCTTCATTTCCTTTGATTTTTTGTACACATGATCTCAAGAAGGTACTAAATGAGATCAGTGGCAGTTCTTCATGTCTGGTCATTATTAGCATGGTGTTATTCACTGTCAAAGATGCAAAGAAAAATCATAATTCATATTCTCCTTTGTTTTATCACAATTTAAGCAAGCCTAGTTGTTACAAAGGATCAGATTAAACCGAATATATATATATTTATTTATTGATATATATTGCATAGTATTTGTATATCGTTTGATATCCCCTGTATATTCCTTGTACATATACACGGAATATCCCTTTTAGCCCAGACCATAATAGTTCATTCTCCTATTGGACAGCGGTCCACCGGCGCCAGGGACCGGCCCCCGGAGCCAAGTTCAAAGTCACCGACACGACATGTCTGTACTTGCCCCGGCCCTGCCCAGGGATACGGCGACAGAAATGAGAGTGGCACTATTTTGTGCACCGTGCGTATAAATACGGCGCAGGTGAATGTAGAAGACCCTTAGCCCCTTACCTCCGTACCCTTCGTGCACTTAGCATGTTACCGATAAGTTGAAGCCTCACCCACGATACAACGTGCGGTGAAGTATGGCCTGTTTGGCCCCAGAATAGCATTGAGACCGCGTGCGAATTAGTAACTGAATTGTCAGAGTTTGGCACTATACCGTCGAGTGCGACATATTTCTATTGAGTCTTTAATAGTCTATTTGTGTATAGTGTATCGTGCGGTTAGAATTCTATAGTGACCAGCATCTCCAACGCTTTCTCGTATTAGCTAGAGTTCTTATCCAGGCTGGGCCGACCGCATGGCGCCTTCACCCGAGGAGACCTAGGCGAGAACCGTATGGACATGTACACTGGATTAATCTACCCGACGACTACATAGCCTTTGCGGCTGGAATATATTTGCTTTGGTCCTATGATTTATGGAGCGGATAATCGCCGACGCCTGCACGTGTTGGATTTACCCCGAGAGGAGTCAAGTCGAGTCGGCGCTCAGAGAGCCTGAGGCCGCCTAGCTTTCTTCACTGTAGAGCTACAGTCTACCAGAGAACCAAGCTGTATTCGTCTGTGGATCAAGAGACTACTGCACCGGCTTCTGTACCTGAAGTCTCCCTAGTCATCGTTGACCAGACGTCCTACTACCGACAGATCTTCTACCCCCCTTGCTGGCTTACAACCAGTGGGAACCCCTTCCAGTATCTCCCGCTATCACTAGTGTACCATAGATATAATTCCTTAAGATTCAGGTTGTATAATTACCTCCTGCGTAACCAGAGAATGGACATTCGTTATTGATTTGCCTACGCATACTCCTTTGCCTTACAAGTGCATTCAAAGAATAATGTAAAGTATCCTATGTACCTTTTGCTCCATTAAATACTTGATTAATACCTTTGACTGGAACCGATTTCATTGTGGGAAGTGTTCATCATATTCATATATCGTGTACTGTATGGCCAGTAATTAAAGTACATAAAGCGGTAGTGGTTTAATGATACCATACTTATCAATACAGTCAGGGAATTGTACCCCTCAGTTACACTAGTAATAGACACAATATTTCTGACACTTGGAATACATTCACTGAGGTCCATAGATGTCCCTAGATACCAAGAATATGCAAATGGCTTTGTAGAAGTGGAGCAATATTCCATTTACTTAGGTGTGTATTTTAGGCAGATTTTCAGAAAATAGGCTCCGGCTCCAAAATGGTCGCCTCTTGCGAAATAACCCTGAACAAAACTAAATGAAAATCTATCTAATAACACTTTAACCTATTCCTAAACTAACGTATTGATGATAATATACATTATAAATGCTGTTGTGACATGGTTATGATGTTTATACTTGAATACGTTTGAAAATAAAAACGATACTTTTGTAGAACAGTGTAGAGATACTGATTTATGACACAATGTCGGGTGGAAGAGGTTAAGAGTGACCTCATAGGCGGGCGAAGAGGTAATTGTCATGCAGATCTAAGGAGTTTATCCACTGGGTTTCATCCAGATTATGTCACTTCTGAGTGCACAATTAACACCGCTGGGGGAGGGAAACAACTAAATCATTAAATTGTCAACTGCATATTGAAAATTGTGCATTAAAAGCCCATGAACAGAGAATTTAGCTCCACTGAGATCAATTCCTGAAAGCAGAACCGCTCTGTTTTGAGTCATCAATTTATCACCACAGGAGGAGGCACAAGTATAGCAGCAATTTGACTTTGTATATTGAAAAACCACATGAGCTATGGAGTACCTTATAAAATACACAAATTATTATTTTCCTCATTCTAAGGGCTCTTATTAAAGTTTTTCTAAGATGAGAGTTTACTATCTCTTTGCCCTGCCTCCACAGAGAGCATTTGTAAATCTGGTAAATCTGGTATGTCATAAATGTATAGATGTAGCAGTACTGTTATGATGAATTGAAAATGGGGGACCCTGATGTAAACAAGACGAAAGTCTTTCTCTTGCCTGCATCCCCTTAACAATTGTGTGTATTGAGCTGTACTGTATTGTACCCATTCTGCAATCTGTTAATAAAATGTTCAATCAATCGCGCAGAGAGCAGGAAGCTTCAGAGAGCATACAGTGTTCATCATCTCCTCAACCCTGCCTGCGCAGACAAAAGCTTCAGAGAGCATGCAGAATTGATCATGTCCTCGCCCTGCCTGTGCAGAGAGCAGGGCGCTTCAGAGAGTATAGGAAGCTTCAGAGAGCAGGACGCTTCAGAGAGCATCCAAAGTGCATCATGTCATCGCCCTGCTGCGCAGAGAGCAGATTCAGAGTTCATCATGTCCTCGCCCTGCTGCGCAGAGAGCAGAGTCAGTTAAATGCTAATCAGTTGGAACAAACAAGGAGAAGAAGCTCTGTGTCCTCTAAAATCACTCTGTGTCCACCATCACATCAAACCCATTTTACAGTTTACGATCCCAGGACTATTTATATGCCTCAGTACCCAGAACCCGCACAGAGTTTGGGAAAAGGGCCTTCATGTTCTCTGCTCTCTCTGCCTGGAATGGACTTAAAAAAAACGTTGAAACTGCAGGCCCTCACTACCATATCTGATTTTAAAGTTCAAATTAAGGGCATTTTAAAGAATGAGATGGGAGAATGTCGCTGCTTCACTGCATAATGTGGTGTTATATTTTATATTTTTAACCTGACCTTCTCTCCCCAGCAACCTCCTGCAAAGCCTCACCTTCCATCCTCTTTCTACCTTTTTACCCTATACCCTCCAATCTCCCCCAATCCCATTCAGTCTGGTTTGCTGCAGCTCAAATGTATCCCCTTGCCCCACTTTGCCTTTTATGTCTGTGTTTTGTGTATTTTGTATGTTTGTTTTTGTTTTTGCTGCCATTTTGGCCAGGTCTTGCTCGAAAAAGAGATCTTTGATCTCAAGTGACTACCTGGTAAAATAATTTTTTTTTTTTTTTTTATCTTTCTTCCCCTCCTTTTCCCCGATTTTTCTCTCCCCATCCCACCCTTCCTGGTTGTTGCGTACTTTCCCCCACTGTTGGTCCGGGAGACCGGAGACTGTCACATGCTTTCCTCCGACGCATGTGCAGCCTGGGGCAGGCCAACCTGGCCGCGCAGGCTCTCACCGGGGAGAGTGTAGCGTGTGGGAGGCCACACTATCTCTCCTCAGTTCCAGCCCTCGCTGAGCAGGCGCCCCGACCGAACTGTAGGGGTCGCTGTCCACAACGCCCAGGACCCACCCTTCAGCTTTCCCACCCTCTGATACGGCCAATTGTATCAGTGTGAGGGGCCAGCCAAGCTGATAGCAACGCCGGGAGCTGGATTCGAACAGGCGAATCCTAGTGTCTCCCGGTGTTGGTGACGGACGTAATCTCTGTGCGCCACCTGCCCCCCCTTAAAATAAAGGTTAAATAAAAAAATAAAAATAAAATGAGCTTCTTGATATCAGCCTCCTTGTAACGCCGACGGCGCGGGCTTCTGAGTTACCGCACACCGGGTTCAGAGGGTACGCCTCAGGCCCCCCTTCTGCTGCGTCCCGGAGGCAGATTTATATCCTCTTATGCTGACAGAGAGCGGAGGTGTGTTCCTTCTTGCCAACACCGCCGCTCTAGACAGGAGCACTTAACCGAGACAAAGATTTATCCACTGGGTGTACATGCAGCGTATCTGGCAGTGACACCCACATGTTGTCACTGCAGATACCGATTCTGAGTACTAAGGTTCTGATCCGTTACTTTTACTAAACAATGGATGGGTCTCCCGACCACATCGCAGACTCACTATCTGTGTGTGCGTTAGAGGGGCAAAAAACGAATTTAAATCCTGGGCAGACAATATATTTACATTTGTTAGTGAGAGTGATGGCATACTTTCATCCGTTTGAAACGATTTTTAGTCAAGAGGAGTGCCATGGTTTCTCCATAGAGCCGCCGTTGTACTTTTTTTAATGCAGCAGCCCAATGCAGACCAGGGGCAACTCTGTTAGGTGATTCAGTGGGCATTGTGATTTAGTGGGTATTGTTTCAGTGGGTACTGTGATTCAGTGGGTATGGAGATTCAGTAGGTATTGATTCAGTGTTCATTGTGATTCAATGGGTATTGATTTAGTGGGTATTGATGCTGATTGGCTGGAACACAGTGGGCATTTGTCTACTCCAGTGGTTCTCAACTGGTCTAGCCTCGGGACCCAACATTTTCCTTACTCATTAACACTTTCTCTGCCACGCTTATATCCATCAATGTTTGAACACTGCCACCAGTCTAAGCCTATGGAGATGTTTACCTTCTTTGCAGGGCTATAACTTTTTAAATTGTATTGCTATATTGACATTACTATGGCCCATTCAACATCGATTATCTATCGTTCAGGATGTAGGAACGTTCAACTTTTTCATTCACACATTCATACAAAAATACCGTCTAGAATATACATGTTTTTATCGTTTTCTGCAGTAAATCCTAGAACGTGAGATATAGGCATAAATGCATATATACATTATCAAATGCCATTTGTTGCCGATACACGCTATATTAAAAATTTCAACTGTACATGGTCCTAAACGTTATGACTGATCATGCGCGGGTGAACGGATGGGGGGGGGGGTCGTTTATAATTCCGTGATCGTCGTTAAATGATTTATGTAGTATGTAGTATATAGATCAGAGCAGTTTGCATCGATAATAATAAACAAAAACGCTGAAACTCACGGCAGCTTCCTCTTACCATTGGGCGATGATACTGGAGAAAACAGATCCCAGTTATGTGATGGGGATCAAGGCGATCCATTTCCGGTTTGTATAATACTAATACACGCCCACATCATGTCGATTATTGAGTTATGGCAGCGATCGCTACACATGGACGTGTGTCTTGAGTCCCGCAACGATAAGCGAGTGGCCGGACGGATTTCAGAGACGCACCGAGACCCAACCGTCCACTTCCGGTTTGGCAACTCGCCGATCATCCACCAGGTGGCAGTATTGAAGCGTTGCAGAGGTGTGCCGAGTCCCACAGCATCCCACAAGGCTCCGTGAGTGAAATATGAATACCATGGCGAAAATATGAAATATGATCAGAATAACGACGTACGCCGTGATCTGGCAGAATTCGCATGAACTTGAAACCCGTTGTATGACGTTATTGGCGGAGAAAGTGTTAAGTCGGACTCGCGACCCAATTTTTTTTTAACCACTGATTTCTTTTTGCAGTAATACACAATCTTTCATGTACTGTTAAAAACATGAAATAAATACTAAAACCTAGGGATGTCCCGATGTTCCGAAGATCGGGATCGGCAATTTTTTTTCAAATAATTTGGATTTTTTTTTTTTTTTTAACAAACATGACGTTCACGTCTTAAACTCATACTGAGGCCTTAGTTTTGGTTTTAAATAGCATATCATCATTCATTTATTTATTGTCACACAGAGCAGAAGAATTTTGCCAAAACAAACTAATAGTATCCAGCTGCAGAACGGCAGACCAGCCACACTCTCAGACCCAAACGCATTTCCTTTGATTTAATTATACATCAAATGATTTATGTCAAGGATTGCAATGCCTCGCTTGAATGAAGTTAACTTTTCACCATGGATAACGTCAACATTCAGGGTGAATGTAATGTGAGAAATTGGGATTAAAAAAATATATATATATATTTTAAATGTTTAAAAAAAAAATATATCGGATCGGGAAAGATCGGTATCGGTAGATACTCAAAATCACATGATCGGGATCGGATCGGGAGCAAACAAATTTGATCGGGACATCCCTACTAAAAACCCAATGAGATAATAATAATAATAATAAATAATATATCCTTCTTAGCAGACTTCTTAGCTTAACATCCCAGGGAACTAATGGGATAACTGGGGATGTTGTTTGCTCCTGACAAGAGTCTCAAAGTATGGGGTGATGGTAGACAAAGCAACTCTGAGGTTGTGCTCAATGTCCAATCTGTTCCTCTGGTTTTTCTTCAGCTGGACCAGAGCTGAGAAGCCACTTTCACAAAGATAGGTAGTGCAAAAAAAAAATATATATATATATATCTTTTTTTTTTGTAATTATTATTATAATTTTTTTTACACGCACATCCGCGACCCACTCAAAATGGCCCCGCGACCCACTTTTGGGTCGTGACCCACCAGTTGAGAAACAATCCATTTTTCGATCCATTAGAGATCTGCTGTATCATTCTTCTATGCATGAAAAAGTAACACAATCAAGTATTGTTTGCTTTGATTACTGACATGTTGATGTCACATAGCTATATTACATATTAGGGGTGTAACGGTACACATATCCGTACCGAACCGTTTCAGTACTGGACCTTCGGTTCATTACGCGCTGTGTACCGAACGAATACACGAATACAGTGTTACTTTAACCACTAACGGAACACACACACACACCCTCTCTCTCTCTCTCTCTCTCTCTCTCTCTCTCTCTCTCTCTCTCTCTCTCTCTCTCTCTCTCTCTCTCTCTCTCTCTCTCTCTCTCTCTCTCTCTCTCTCTCTCTCTCTCTCTCTCTCTCTCTCAGTGCGTGAGCAGGAATTGGTGCTATAGAGAAGGGGCTGTCTCTCAGAGATCAAATTAATGAAAGTTTACGGCATATAGGAATGACAATAAACAGCAACACACCTCCGAACAAGGTGTGATAAACATGAAGCGACGTCTTTTCTTTGGCATGAAACGGGAAATAGTAATCAAACCATAAGGGACTTGCATGATGCTTCTTTCTCTATTCAATAACGTTTTACCCTGAGGGATGATTTACAATAAAGTGCTAAAAACTGAAAAGTATAGGCTACTTAAATTTTTGACGCTAGAACTCTCAAAAGAGCGGTTAGCATAAACAAGAAGGTAGGCAAGCTTTAGTTTACATAGCTTGCATAAAACTGTCTCGAGGTTCCACAAATTAATAAAAATCTGAAGTATTTCCAACCGGGGCTTGAGATTGCTCAGAGTCCAAATCGAATCGATGGTCGCGGTTGTTTTGATTTGTTACTACTGGCGCGTTCTTCTTCAGCTCAATGACGTTGTGTGTCTCCTATCCGTCATGCAGCACATTCAGGCCCACGCCCACCGCCAGGGGCTGTTTTTTATCAAGTCAATTATTAATTTGAATATAGAATATTCATCGACAGCCCTACTTAACAGTAACTGCACACTACATCACCCCTGAGTGGAACATGGAAAGCCAAACTTTCCCCCACTGTACCGAAAACCCGTGCCAAACCGTGACTTCAAAACCAAGGTATACGTACCGAACCATGTGTTTTGTGTACCGTTACACTCCTACTATATATGTGTCTATTAATCTTTCATATCTGTTTATTAATTTGAATGAATTCCTGTCGATTTCGTGAAACAAGTCCCACTGCAGTGCACAGACTCAAACTCAATTAATTGCTTTCACTCACTGTTGCCCTGAGGGACTGTCTGAGTTATTGGCCATGACCTGATTGCTTGTATCATTTTATTCTAAGCCTGAATCTGATTCACAGTGAACCTTGGATTTCAACTTGGTTATACAAATGGCCCCATGGGCGGTTATTAGGCTACTAGCACTCCCCTCAATTGGGCCTATATAACAATGAGATGTACTATATCATACTATACCAAGTCCTTCCCTTTCCAAATGCATCATTTTACACAAAGAGCGGTTCTGCTCCCCATCCTTCCAATTTTCCATGGCTGAGGTGTTCGTCTGGGGAGCGTCTGTGCTTAGCATCGTTCAGCCACAGTGCACACAGTGAAAGAGAATGGGCTCAGTACCCCGGCTCTGCCTTTCATGTCATACTGTCGGCGCCCCTCGTGTTTTCCATTTTTAACTTCTGACATTTCCCGCCCGAGTCTGTGATTTCACACAGGGAGACCCGGGAGATCAGAAGAGGAGGGAGGAGAGAGAGAAAAGAGACACAGGAGCAGATGGGTGGATGGATGGATGGATGGATGGATGGATGGATGGATGGATGGATGGATGGATGGATGGATGGATGGATGGATGGATGGATGGATGGATGGATGGATGGATGGATGGATGGATGGATGGATGGATGGATGGATGGATGGATGGATGGATGGATGGATGGATGGAAAGCAGAATGGAGGATTGGTCTGAGCTAAGAGGAAATGCATGTCCTCTTCTGCAGTGATCCTCAGTCTAGCTAGGGTGACCACCTGTCCCGCGACTCGCGGGACAGTCCTGATATTGGGCCGTTTATCCCGCGTCCCGCAACAACAAAACAATGTCCTGCAATTCAAAGAAAAAAAAATTATTTTTAATTTTTTTTTTTTTTTATCTTTCAAAGATTATTATTTAAAAAATGTTTTAAATGTTGTTAATTTAATGCCTCGTTCCAATACCCTCTTATATTTAAAAGAAAAAAATCGGGCGACGTCACAAACCAATGCATTGCGCAGCCGAGCAATAGTATCCATCTGCAGGACCATAGCACCGACACATTCAGGACCGCGACACTTTGCGGACCCACACTCTCCAGACCCTCGCTCCCATTGGCTGATTTGGGTCACGTGACCGTCCCACCCAATGGCTGAATTGGAGTGGGACGGTCACGTGACCCAAATCAGCCAATGGGAGCGAGGGTCTGGAGAGTTTGGGTCCGCAAAGTGTCACGGTCCTGAGAGTGTCGGTGCTGTGGTCCTGCAGCAGGATGCATCTCCAGCCGAGGCTGCTGAGCAGCTCTGCCTGTCACCTGTCCGAGCCGGTGTTCTGCGAAATTCTACTACTCTGCTGAGAACTGCTGCCGTAGCGCGAATCGCCTATATGTTTGGACAGCTGGGTGACGTCACCCTATAGTTCACTCCGAATTCCAACAGGTGTACCGACATTTTATCATCTACAAATACATTCGGCTGCAAAGCCAATTACATGCAAATATTTACATGCATATACAGTTCAAAAGGTGCAATGAAAAACATATGTTTAAGATATTGTTTAAGATATATCAACAACAAGACTCAACAAGACGTTCGTCAGCAAGGTGGCAGGATATTGTAGTGTGAACGATTGTGGGTCATGCGCATGCGTGCGCCATGCGTGCCAGCAGGTAGTAGAATTTCGCAGAACACCGTTTCAGATGATCCCCAAAAGGTAGAATGCAGGATCTGCCACTGACAGGAGCTTCACCATCACACATGGAGGAGAGGGGGACGTCACATATAGTTGTTCAGAGGAGCGCCTCTTCAGCAAGTCTGGCCCGACTATTATTGAGAACTGAATCAATCAGAGGGTCGGTTTGTTATAATAACAGAATACACGGGGAGTATCACCGGGACACTGTCCAGAGGGAAGGGGGCAATAGAATCCGGAGGCTAATATCCCCAAAACCTGAGGTGAGTTTAATAAGATTAATAACAAAATGAGCTATATATAGCCTACCGTCTGCGTCGAATATGATATATAGGCATTTAAATAATAAATACATTTATTTAATTTTAATTAGCAATAAAAAAAATTTAAATACTTTATTTATTTATTTTTGCCCCCCCCCCCCCCCCCCCCCCGAGGGCATTACAATAATCAGATAATTTGGCTATGTTCATACTGCATTATGGGAATTATTGAATTCCAAATGACTGCTCACACCTGAACGCACAGAGAAAACATTTGTGTATCTATCTTGTCTGACTATGGAGAAGATTGCATGCACATTTCCCATAATGTTTGGCCTGTTCCTTGACAAATGATTGCTTTCCACCTACGGCAATGCTGACAAATTCTGATTTGAGTGTTCAAATACAAGTTGCATGCAGGTAGTGTGCCTCAATTATTGTTTTTAGTTTTTTTAAGTTTTGTCTCTTACCAAGTGAGTCAGATCAGAATACCGTTTCTAATTAAATCACATTTAAGAGAGACAAGACAAATAGTGTTTAGATGCAGCCTGGCACTTTGTTAATAAGACAGAGTGAGCTCCACTCCAATGGAAACAATCTAATTTAAAACATTTCAGTCAGCTGAATGAAATTTGAAACTGTAGTCAGTGGGAGAATTAAAGTCTGATAGCTCCATTTAAACAACTGATCACAACGACTTCTATGCATACATTTAAAGGAACATGCCAACATTATGGGAACACTGTCTTCTCCAGAGTCAGATAGATACCAATTTCCTCATTCAGTAGAAAGCTATCGGGCTGCAAGCTAGCCTAGCTTAGCACAAATGAATGGAAGTGGACCACTAGCCTAGCTGTTGGCCAAAAACACCTCCCCCGAAGTGGTCCGCATCCGCTTCCATTAATTTGTGCTAAGGTAGGCTAGCACGTAAGACGGTAAAAAATAAGCGCATTTCCCATAATGTTGGCATGTTCCTTTAATTTATGCACAAGATGCCAATGTGACAATTAGGTAAAAAAATTATATACTGCATAAAAAACATTCTCCAATGTCAGTGCACATTGGTTTACATGTTTTCAGACCATACCAATTTGCAGGACGATTCTTTTTTAGAATAGCCTCCAATTAGATGATTACATGAGATAGACGTATTAACCACTCCGATATTAAGTCAACTAAACAGTTAGCTCATTCCAAATACTCTGTGTACTCAACAGTTAACCCAATATTCAGTTAGCTAAACAGCCCATTTCAATATTAAGTCAACTAATATACTCTGCACTAAACAGTTATCCCTCTCCAATACTATGTACTAAACAGTTATCCCACTCCTATACGCTTTACTAAACAGTTAGCCCTCTCCAATACTCTGTACTAAACAGTTAGCCCACTCTAATACTCTTTACTAAACACTTAGCCCACTCCAATACTCTGTACTAAACAGTTAGCCCACACCAATGTGAACCCAGATGGACTGTGGCAAACGAACTGGCATGGTTCTGATTGACCTGCAGAAAGCGTTTGATACTGTTGACCAGTGATGGGCAAGCTACTTGGAAAATGTAGCAAGCTACACTACAAGTTACTCTCGATTAAACATAGCTCAACTACAATGGAAGCTATCCCCAGAGAAATGTAGCAAGCTACACTACAAGAACATGGCAAAAATAGCTAGCTACATCTGCACTACTTTTTTTTGTTTTTTTACTTCGTGATCAAGTTTCCACCAAACAAATAGGCAGGCAAAAAAAATTCTCAGTTTGATTGTTTATTATAAAACTGAAACAAGCCCTCCGTCTGGCTTTTTGTGTCATCCTTTTAACATGAACTTGTATTATGTACAAAATCCAGGAAGGCAAGTTTAGCTGGGTGCAGCCTCTACAAAAGAAAAGAAAGAGACCATTTGGTTTTATCAGTTTTTATAGTATAGTTTGTTAATTACTTTTGATGCAGTAATGGTCTTTTTCTTTTCTATTCTATCTTTATGTATTATTTATCCCTAAACTCTGCATCTTCTGAAACCTGCCCACTTTATCAACCAAAAACACACTTCTTCAATATCTGAATTGTAACTGTTTTACTTCATTTTACTAGTATTATGCTACCATGTATATACTACCAACTATGCTAATATGTCTATACTACTACAGTATGTACTCAGAGTATAACACTCAAGCTTGACACCGACAAACAATACTACTTATCCTTGGCTGCTAGATATGTACCACTCCTGCTGACTTGTTGTACACAATTTGTAAGTTGCTTTGAATGAAAGTGTCAGCTAAATGACCAAATGTATTTAAATATGTAACTCACAAAACATTCCATGGCCCCAAAATCATGTGGGGACCCCCCCCTGGGGGTCCTGTCCCACAGGTTGAGAACCACTGCTTTTCCCTCTTTTTTTCTTTTCTCCACCCCCATAATATTGTTCATTTTCTGCCTACAGTGAAACATCATCATGATAGCAGCTATCTGTTAGTTAAAGCTGTTGACAAAAAGTGTACCGACTTGTGTGCTGTTTGGGAACAGTTGATTTTCATCAGCTCACCTGAATGTGTTCTCAAGTTAGTGCTGGACAAGTTGAGAGCAGCATATGTTTTAGCCGTTTTTTCAGTCAAACTCATAAATTTGTCCCAGATAGGGCCATGGAGAGGCATTGTTGTTATTGACATCATCATCTTCATCAATGCCATCGAACCCCTCTGCCATTTCGCGCGGACTGGTTCATGTAATCCGTTAAATTGCATTCATTCATCAGTACGTCTGTGTTTTGATTTTCACTTCCTGATTTGCGGTTGGAGTCCCGCCCTATCCTGCCTCTGATTGGCCTACCCGTAATGTTTTGGCCTACCATACCCAATCGTGAGTCGTCATACTCATATCTAAACCAACCAACCAATCATAGTGGGTTTTTTTACGGGGAGTTTTTTTTTCTCCTCACAAATCTTTATACTAGTCTAGACTGTTTCTCCCGACAGTAGCGTGTAGCGTTTCCTCGTCGCTACGTCACTTCTTCGTTCTATAAATAGCTCCGCTACAGAGACCGCTACCCTGGTTAAAAAGTAGCGACGCTACCATCACGCTACTGAGAATTGTAGTTAAGCTATGTAGCTAGCTACTTGTAGCTAGCTACTGCCCATCACTTCTGTTGACCATCAGATCCTGCTTGAGAAGCTCAAAGCCTGTGGGATGGACGATGGGTTGGTGAGATGGTTCAGGTCGTACTTGACTGGGAGGACCCAGGTTGTGAACATAAAATGGTGCAGCATCCTTGCTCCATTGCTCTTTTCACTATATGTTAATGACATGGTGTCTGCAGTATCCTGCAGACTCCTACTGTATGCTGATGACTCAGCACTTCTGGTGTCTGGAGACGACACAGCAGAAATTCAAGCCGGTCTCAGTAGGGAGCTGGAAAGCCTTCACAAATGGTTAGTTGACAACAGATTATCGATTCACCTTGGAAAAACTGAGTCAATTCTATTCAGCTCAAAACATAAATTAAAGGAATGTTCCCGACTTGAGATCAGCTGTAATGGCTTCAGTGTCGAGTCTAGAGACTGTGTTAAATACCTAGGTGCAGACCTCGACCAAACACTCTCAGGGAAAACAATAGCCCTGAAGGTGATAAAAAAAGTTAACACATTTTTGCACAGAAAAAAGAGGTTCTTATCACTGGAAACTATGAAATTGCTTGCCAACTGCATGATCCTCAGCCAATATGATCATGCATGTACGTACTGGTATAGTGGTGTTACAGTGGAAAGTAAACACAGGCTACAAACCAGCCAAAATAAGACCATACGATTGGTCCTAAATCTGCCACCTCAAAACCATATGGAGCCATGTCACTTCAATGAGGTGGGATGGCTCCCTGTGGAGCAGAGGGTCTCCTTTTTGAAACTGGGACATATGTATAAAATGTTAAATAGATCGTCTTCAGTCATAACAAGGAAAACGCACAGGCCTTGAACAAACATGCCACTAAACAGAGGAGGGAAAAAGGGGCCTCTTCCCTCAGTCATGGAATTAGAACCACTCAATGTTCTACAAATAAAATTAAAAATAATGTCCCCAATTATATAAGGTATTTATTAGGGATGCTCGATATTGGCTTTTTTACCGATACCGATATTCCGATATTGTCCAACTCTTAATTTCGATACCGATACCGATACCGATATCAACCGATACCGATATATGCAGGGTTTCCCCCCAAAAAAACGGAATAATTTCAGGTAACTAATAATTTCACTGGATGCATTCAAAAGGCTTTCTAAATGTAAGCATTATCTGTGCAAAATATGATAATAAAAAAAGTAAAAATTAACATTACATATCTCTTGTTGTTGAATTAAACCAAAATGCATACTTTTGACAATAAATAAAATAAGAATTGGTTCTTACTTGCTTGCCTGGGTAAATAAAGGTTAAAAAAAACAAAAAAAAAAAAAAAAAATTACCGATACCGATATTTTCCGATATCACATTTTACTGCCGATATCGGCCGATAATATCGGTCGGCCGATAATATCGGACATCCCTAGTATTTATATAAAATAAGCCCAACGTCAGCTGAACCTTCTCAAGCCTGAAATTATTCCCACATACTGGAACAGAATAGCCCATCCAGATTAATAACCATGAAATTGTGAAATTAAAGATATTGTGAAATCATTGTGAAATGGAAGAGAACGCATAGACCCCATAGAGTAGGGGGTAAAGTAGTTCAGACTACTCTGCTCTACTCTACTCTACTTTGTTCTGCCTGCTAATCCGCTGGGACTGTGGGGAAGATGGACTGCGCAGTGCGCACACCGATTCCAAGGGAGTCCAAGTTCAACTTTAACTTGCTTCCTGAACTGGAGATATCTTACGTTGGGGGTACCTTTTCTGTTCCTGACCTGAAGGATACAGTGCTGATGCGCTCATCTTTGTGCTTGAGTAAGGCTAATTTACCCCGCCTTGATTTCATTCTCATTTTAAATTACTGGTTTTCTATCTCCGTTGACTCTCTCTTACCTGCCTTTACGTAAGTGTTAGGCCTAAATACAAAGAAGGATATAGGCCTACCATGTCGGAATTCTGTTAAGCTTCGACTGCTGGTTATTCAAGTTCAAGTTCTTTAATAGTTGTCATACAGAAGTACAGGATACTTTCATACAAAATGCTTCTTACTGTTACGCTCCAGAGACTGTGCTAGACAAGATAGTATCAAATAACATAATAACATAATATAGCATGAATTTAGAAGAAGAAAATGTTCTTATGCTGTTTGTGGAGCAAACATGAATTATTTTATTTGGACTGGGACAAAATTGCACTATTTGATGATGTCAATATGGCCTGGAATTTTTTCCATAACAGTTTTCTATGACATTGTAAATAAACATTCCCCTTTTCATAATTTTTATATTAAAGGTAGGTGTTGTGAAGGGCCAGATTAAACCGAATATATATATTTATTTATATATATATATATATTTAATTGTATTTGTATATTCTCTAATATTCCCTGATATCCCTTGTATATTCCTTGTACAATATGCATTGAATATCCATTCTAGCCTACTGAACATCCCATAATAGTCTCCATTCTACTATTGGTCGAGACCTTGGTGCCAGGCTGCCATACCCCTCAGACCCAGTTCAAACGTACCGCTCGACATGTACGAACAAGTCCTAGTTCCGCGTAGGAATTTGGCTACCGCACCACTAATGGGACTATTTGTTCATAGTGCGTATATATACTGCGCTACTAAAGTAGGACTTTCTTTTCAGTCCAGTTTCTTACCCTCCAATAGAGTCACAGACGTAAAGCCTCCCCGCGATGCCACGTGTGGGAGTAAGGCCAAGTTCGGCCTACCATCGGTATTGAGACATCGTGTATATTAATATTTGAATAGTCATATTTGGCACTATATCGTCGAGTTGGACGTAGTCTATTAAGCTAATAATAGTCTGTTAATATATAGTGCTTCGTGCGGTGAGAATACTACCGTAGTCAGTACCCCATCGTTTCGGGCAGAGAACTGGCTGCTTACCCAGGGTGGTTGACCCTATGTGAAGCTGCACCCGAGGAGCCCCAGAGCCGACGAGCGAGTGGACCTGTATACCGGATTATTCTACCGACGACAGCCCGCCTTCCCAGGCACGGATTATGCTTTGGATACTTTGATTATTCTATGGATAAAGACCCCCGACACTACCGTGTGTTGGAACCCCCCCCCCCCTGGAGAGGACGCAAGGTGAGGAGACGCTCTGCAAGACGAGGTCTCTCCACATCTCTCCCCCGTGGACCGGAGAGAGCCGGCCCACAAAGAGTCCACCTGCTTTCATCTGTGGTCCAAGGATCGCCGGCGCATTGAACGGCACTACAGTGGGTTCACCTGGGATACCCTTGGCCGGACGAGGCAGCTGGATTCTACCCCCCCCCCCCCTCCTACTCCTGTCGGCTTACAAGCGACCGGATTAACCCCCTCTAGTGTATCCAGCCTATAATCATTAAAGTATCATTGCTGTTATTCCTTAACTATTCCAGGTCGTATATTTACCACCTGCGCCTTCAGAGATTGGACATTATCTATTGATATATCGACGAATACTCCTTGCCATAAAAGTGCATACTATTTCAATTCATAAATGTAATTAAGTGATTAAGTGCTTATTCTACACACCATCGCTGTGTAGGAAATAAAGACCTGTTTCTAATTCGTACATTTGTGTTGGATCCGTTTCATCTACGTGAGAGTGTTCATGATAATATATTTATGCCGTGTACTGGGTGGCCGAATATTAAGTACAAAGGTAGTGGTAGTAAGTATCATATCTAGTAATACAGTCAGGGAATTGTACCCCTCAGTTACAATTGGTCCTTCGAGCCGGAGGGTAATTAGTGTAATATTAATATAGTGTTATTAATATTGAAATGGCCTATGATGAACACTCCACGAAACGATCCTCCTAACCAACGCCCGCAGCGCGAACGACGGCTCCCTCAGTACTTAGAGGCTTACGCTGTCAGTCAACAACCTAGTCTTCTACTAACAGTAAACGCGGTAAAACTAGAAAGTAAAAGTATGTCTAACCCCAACGCCCAGACTACCCCGACCATAGAGGCCCCTACGGGCTCTAATGTAACTGACCAAGTTCACGGTGGGGACCAGTGGGAACCAGACATGACTTCACACCCCGCCAGTACTGAAGAAGTAGTCCCCGATGAGTCCCGGGAGGAATACAACGCTACCGAGAGAGAACTCGGCACGGAAGAAGACGGGGAGAGCACCGTGGAGATAGAGCTCCAAGGCTCCGCAAGGAGTACCCCGAGGGAAGGCTCCCCTATACAACCGCCTTCTCCCAGCGAGGCAGAGAGGACCCTACAGCAGGCATTTCTCGTCAGCCTGAAAGCCTCTACTGAACGCGATAGACTCCAGGGTGAACGCGATCGATTGCAGCTACAGCAACGGAGCGAAGAAGAGCACATACGCCTGGAAATAAGACGCATTCAGATGGAAGAGAATGTGGCCCGAGACCGAGCAGACAGCCAGCGAGCAGCTGCTGGTGCTCTACGGGACGCAGAGCGCAACAGACAGCAAGCGCAACTAATAGAACAGCTGATCAGACGGACAACACCCTCTCCCTCCGCCAGAGGCTCCAGGAACTCGTCTAGACACACCTCCAGGGCGGCATCCCCTAGCCGAGTAAACAACCCTGAACTTGACCAACAGACGAGGTCTATACCCCCCACAGACCACCTCCCCCCACCGGTCCAAGCGAGACCTAGCAACCGGGAAGGAGCAGCATATCCTGTGGAGAGGCTAAACCAGAGACTACAAGCACTGGATGACCTAACTGAAGACGAAGAGGAAGAGGAGGAGAACCGCGCCCGAAGACAGCACAGTACTCTACCGGACCAGGAGGTCCGGTACAGCCCAGGCTGTACTCCCACGGAGCTGCGCTACAGACCCCCGACTCTATACACGGGTGAGCACGACGCACGACCCGCACCGAGGAACAGCACCTGGACAAGCGGGCCATGGTACACTGCCGGTACCAGCCCATACCAAGGAGCGGGAGGAGACTCGCCTAGGAGGCCTCTCCCCCAACGCTCGCCGATGTATCCACAGTCAGCGTCATACATTGGCACGCCTATGGTACCCGACTTCACCCAAGAGAACCGGGCCCAGTATACAGAACTCTGCATGTGTCTGGAGACCATGTTGGTGGATGTATTGGATGAACGCCACAAATACGCCATCCTACTGCAGCACTTAAAGGTGCCCCGCGCACATAATATAGCGCTCGCCTACGCGACTTCCACCACCCCATACACAGCAGCGCTGGTAGCATTGGACCAGAGGTATGGGCGCATATGGGATTACGTGATCCAGGAGATCCGACACATCGACCGCTTACCCCCAGCAATAGACAATCGAGCACTGGACGACCTGTCCATCAGAGTGCAGTCCCTGGTAGGGATGTTGGGAGCGCAAAGAGAGAAGGGGAAGTATGAACTTTACGCCAACTCAAATGTGGAAAGGATCCTGGAGAAGCTGCCGCCCGCTCGTCAGGAGCGCTTTAGGCGGCAGAGGGACCACAGAGACCCGAATGGCCCCGAACCGAACCTCCTCGATCTAGCAGACTTCCTGGCGAGAGAAGTCAGCAGCCTACGGCTAGATACATTCGGACGGAGCACCCCTGGCTCCAGAGAAGGAACCAGACGACTAAATGATGGAAGAAGATCGGTGACTGTGATGCACCAATCGGAGTCAGTACCGAGCAGCAGGAGCCACAGTACCCCCTCCAGAACGGAGAAGTGGAAGATAGTGTGCCCCTACTGTGAGAAAGAACACTGGCTAGCGCAATGTGACTCCTTCCCCAAGCTGAACGCGGAGGAAGCAGGTCAATGGATAAAGTCCAACAAGCGCTGTTTTCGCTGTGCGCGCTCACACATGGCAGCCGAATGCCGCTTAAAGAAAAGGTGCACCAAGTGCGATGGAGCCCATCTGGACATACTTCACGACAGTAACAGACGGCGCCCTTCACCTGCACCATCCAGCCGCAAAGCGAGCGTCATGTACATCGATCCCACCAGCAGCAGTGGAGCCCGAGTACTCCTAAAAGTAGTGCGTGTGACACTAAGCTACCAGAATAAAGTCCTGGACACTTACGCCGTCCTCGATGACGGGTCAGAGAAGACCCTGCTGCTCGCCTCCGCTGCGGCCCAGCTAGGGCTGCGGGGAAGCGAAACCCAAATGACAATTCGGACAATAAGACGAGATTTGAAGACGATAAAGGGCGAGAATGTCTCATTCTCTATCGCAGCAAGCGGCCAGCCTGAGCGACGGTACCAGATTGCAGACGCTTTCACCAGCCAAGAAATAGGACTGTCGCGGTACACATACCCCGTCGCCAAGCTGATGGAGAAATATGCACATCTGCGCAAGTTACCGATCCCGCTCATAGACAATGCTATGCCGACCCTGTTGATAGGCTCCGACCATGCAGACCTCATTGTCCCGATAGACCGGGTTCATACCGGACCCCGAGGCTGTCCTGCAGCAGTCGAGACCCGTTTGGGATGGACTCTCCAAGGCCCGCTCGCCAAATCTCTCAACCGAAGTACAGCCACTAGATGTCTCCACTCCCGAGTCAAAGAGGGAGAAACCGCACTCCTGCAACACGTAGAGCGGCTATGGAGCTTGGAACAAATGCCCTTTAAGAATGGAAAGAAAGACATTCGCTCTAAAGATGACATTTACGCCATTCACCTCCTCGAGACAGGGACCAAGAGAGTCCCGGTCAACGGCGTGTTGAGATACGCCACGCCACTCCTGCGGCGAGAAGGAATGCCTACTTTCCACGCCAAGACAGACGCCATAGAACGGTACCTGCTGAACACGGAGCGGCGCTTAGCCAAGAACCCCGCCCAAGAGAGTGTATACCGCGCTGAGATTGAGAAGCTCATCACAGCGGGACACGTCACAAAGATGGACATTAAAGAGGCTGACCAGACCACTGAATCGTGGTACGTGCCCCACCACAAGGTCCATCACAACGGTAAAGACCGCATAGTATTTAACTGCAGCTACCAGATCGGATCCCAAAATCTGAATAAAGAGTTACTGCCCGGTCCCACACTCGGCCCCTCCCTACTCGGCGTTCTACTCCGCTTCCGCCAGGAAAAGGTGGCCATCAGCGGGGACATTAAAGGAATGTTCCTGCAGGTGAGATTAGTAGAGGCGGACAAGCCCCTGTTACGGTTCCTATGGAGAGAGAAGCCAGGAGATGAGCACCCAGCCATCTACCAATGGGAAGTCCTCCCCTTCGGAACGACGTGCAGCCCCTGCTGTGCGACATTTGCACTACAGAAACATGTAGCAGAGGACCCAGCAGCGGACGAAGAGGTCCGACGCAGCGTAAAGAACAGCTTCTACGTAGACAACTGTCTACAAAGCCTTTCAACCCAGGAAGAAGCCGAGGCTCTCCTGATTAAACTCCGCACCTCATTGATCAAAGGCGGCTTTGATCTCAGGCAGTGGGCCAGCAGCGATCCGCAAGTACTGCGCAGCCTCTCCTCCGAGGACAAGGCAGCCAGCAGCGAGACCTGGATGGCTACAATCCCGGGAGAAGCCCAGGAGATGACCCTGGGATTGGTGTGGCGATTCAAAACAGATTCGCTTCACTACAGACACAAGCCCCTGACTACGGAGCAGGGAAGGCCGGCGGCGGCGCCGACCACCAGACGGAGTGTGTACACAACACTCGCCCGACAATATGACCCGCTAGGATGTATTCTACCGTACACCACCAGGGCAAAAATGATTGTACGAGCATTGTGGGACAAGGACCAGGGCTGGGACGACCCCATTCCCGCACACCTTGCATCCACCTGGAGAGAGTGGGAGATGGAGCTCCACTCACTCCCAGGCGTTAATATGCGCCGAAGCTACTTCCCACCCACGGTGAGGCCAGAGACATGTAAAATGGACTTACACGTCTTCAGTGACGCCTCAGAGGTCGCATACGGATCAGTAGCCTACTTGCGGGCCCAAGACCAGGGGGGAGAGATCTACACAGCATTTGTCCTCGCCCGCTCGAGAATAGCCCCACGCAAGCAACAATCTATCCCACGTCTAGAGCTCTGCGCAGCCCTAGCCGGAGCGCACCTAGCCACGCTCATCCAACGTGAGCTCACCATACCGGTGTCTAGAACAATCCTGTGGTCAGATTCCACGACGGTACTCGCCTGGATCAAATCGGACTCATGCAAGTACAAAGTCTTCGTGGGAGTCAGAGTCACCGAGATTCAAGACTTAACCGAAGAGTTAACCGGAGAAACAGAGTGGCGCTACGTTGATACAAAACAGAACCCAGCTGACGTCATCACCCGGGGGATGCCCCTGGATGACCTCACCCGTCGCAATGTCTACAGTGACGGCCCCGCATTCCTAAGACTCCCGGAAGGACAGTGGCCCATGCCTATCCCGAGGGAAGCAAGTCCAGAGGAGGTGGAAATTAAGAAGTCTGTGTTCTGTGGATTGAGCACCGTAGCCTCCACCGACCCTAACATAAACGATTGCACGTCCATAGAGAGTGCACAACAAAGAACATTCCTGCGGTACCACCCGGAGTGCAAGTCCCCCGCTGATATGTCAGCGGCTAACTACGAGGAAGCAGAATTGCTTCTACTGCAGCGAGCCCAGAGAGACTCGTTCCCCGATGAATTGGCCTGTCTACAGGGAGGAAAGCCCGTCCCATCCGACAGGAGATTAATTCACCTGGCCCCCGAGAGCGACGCTGACACCCTCATCAGAGTGGGTGGTCGCCTACGCAGAGCCCCCAATCTACCGGATGACATTAAATACCCGATCGTATTGAACAGCCGACACAAGGTCACAGAGCTGATTATAAAGAAATACGATGAGGATGTACATCACGCAGGAGCAGAAAGAGTCTTCGCGGAAATCAGACGTCGTTACTGGATCCTACAAGGAAGAGAGGCGGTACGACGCTTCCAACGAACATGTCTAGACTGCCGCAAGTGGCGCGCGCAGCCCAGCATACCAAGGATGGCTGACCTTCCTCCATGTCGCCTCCGAATCGGTGACAAGCCATTCCACTCAACGGGTATGGACTGCTTTGGCCCGCTGCACATAAAGAAAGGAAGAGGAACCGAGAAGCGGTGGGGTATTGTATTCAAATGCATGACCACCAGAGCGATACACATCGAGCTTCTCCCGACCATGAGCACAGACTCATTCCTTATGGCCTTCCGTAGATTCATATCACGGAAAGGAAGACCGTCTACCCTATTGTCCGATCATGGGACAAACTTTAAAGGCGGCGAAAGAGAGCTGAGAGAGAGCTTCCAAGCTATGGGCCCAGAACTTAAGACCCACCTCGCTCCAGCACAGGTTGATTTCCAATTCAACCCCCCAAACGCACCCCACTTCGGTGGCACTTGGGAACGAGAAGTGCGGTCCATAAAGACAGCCCTGTACGCAGTACTTGGGGCCCAGACTGTGGTGGAAGAAGTCCTAATGACAGTCCTCACGGAGATTGAGGGAGTACTTAACTCGAAGCCCCTCGGATATGTCTCCAGTGATGTGGCGGATATCGACCCAGTTACCCCCAACACACTCCTGATGGGGCGGCTAGATCCCACATTACCCCAGACAATGTACCGGCCTGAAGAAGCGAACGGCCGACGAATGTGGAGGTACAGCCAAGTATTAGCCGACAAGTTTTGGAACAGTTTCCTACTGCACTACCTACCGTCTCTACAGACCCGCCAGAAGTGGGTAAAGGAGAGAGACAATTTGACAGAAGGAACAGTCGTCATGATTATTGATCAATCACTGCCCAGAGCTATGTGGCCGGCCGGCCGCGTAAGCAAAGTGATCACCGGTGCCGACGGCAAGGTCCGAGCAGCTGAAGTGCTCGTCCAGGGTCGCACTTACACCCGTCCCGTGGCAAGGCTCATAGAACTGCCTCGACTCCCAGACACAATCGATGATGACCATGACCCTACAACCCTATGACTTTGTGAAGTTGACTGACCCCTACAGCAAACCCTTATGTGTAAATAGACAACGCGATTAATCTGTCTCCGTTTAACTGATTAGGTCTGGGACCTATTCAGGGGGTGGCTGTTGTGAAGGGCCAGATTAAACCGAATATATATATTTATTTATATATATATATTTAATTGTATTTGTATATTCTCTAATATTCCCTGATATCCCTTGTATATTCCTTGTACAATATGCATTGAATATCCATTCTAGCCTACTGAACATCCCATAATAGTCTCCATTCTACTATTGGTCGAGACCTTGGTGCCAGGCTGCCATACCCCTCAGACCCAGTTCAAACGTACCGCTCGACATGTACGAACAAGTCCTAGTTCCGCGTAGGAATTTGGCTACCGCACCACTAATGGGACTATTTGTTCATAGTGCGTATATATACTGCGCTACTAAAGTAGGACTTTCTTTTCAGTCCAGTTTCTTACCCTCCAATAGAGTCACAGACGTAAAGCCTCCCCGCGATGCCACGTGTGGGAGTAAGGCCAAGTTCGGCCTACCATCGGTATTGAGACATCGTGTATATTAATATTTGAATAGTCATATTTGGCACTATATCGTCGAGTTGGACGTAGTCTATTAAGCTAATAATAGTCTGTTAATATATAGTGCTTCGTGCGGTGAGAATACTACCGTAGTCAGTACCCCATCGTTTCGGGCAGAGAACTGGCTGCTTACCCAGGGTGGTTGACCCTATGTGAAGCTGCACCCGAGGAGCCCCAGAGCCGACGAGCGAGTGGACCTGTATACCGGATTATTCTACCGACGACAGCCCGCCTTCCCAGGCACGGATTATGCTTTGGATACTTTGATTATTCTATGGATAAAGACCCCCGACACTACCGTGTGTTGGAACCCCCCCCCCTGGAGAGGACGCAAGGTGAGGAGACGCTCTGCAAGACGAGGTCTCTCCACATCTCTCCCCCTTGGACCGGAGAGAGCCGGCCCACAAAGAGTCCACCTGCTTTCATCTGTGGTCCAAGGATCGCCGGCGCATTGAACGGCACTACAGTGGGTTCACCTGGGATACCCTTGGCCGGACGAGGCAGCTGGATTCTACCCCCCCCCCCCTCCTACTCCTGTCGGCTTACAAGCGACCGGATTAACCCCCTCTAGTGTATCCAGCCTATAATCATTAAAGTATCATTGCTGTTATTCCTTAACTATTCCAGGTCGTATATTTACCACCTGCGCCTTCAGATATACCGACGAATACTCCTTGCCATAAAAGTGCATACTATTTCAATTCATAAATGTAATTAAATGATTAAGTGCTTATTCTACACACCATCGCTGTGTAGGAAATAAAGACCTGTTTCTAATTCGTACATTTGTGTTGGATCCGTTTCATCTACTTGAGAGTGTTCATGATAATATATTTATGCCGTGTACTGGGTGGCCGAATATTAAGTACAAAGGTAGTGGTAGTAAGTATCATATCTAGTAATACAGTCAGGGAATTGTACCCCTCAGTTACAGTAGGGATAATCCCTGGTACACACAGTGGAGGTCTCAAACCTGCTGCGTGAGCATAACGTGGCCTGGGCTAAAGCTAGAAAATCAGAGACAGCTGAAACGTTAAATTGTTTTAATGAACATTTTATTTCATCGGGGCTCCTGTTCGACTCTGTCACTCCCCCTAGAACCACTGGTAATGAATATGCAAATGAGGAAAGTACTCTGAACCACAGTTTTAGCTTGGTGTCTTTTGTGTCTCTAGACCAGGGGTAGGCAACCCTAGGCACGCGTGCCTGCATAGGCACGCGGGGGCATTTTCATAGGCACAGGGGGCAGAAGTAAAAAAATATTTAAAAAAAAAATATATATATATATATATATAATTTTTTTTTTTTTGCTTTGAAATATTATAGTGAAATATTTTGCACTGTTGTCGCATTTATCTCGTTGAAAACCTCCCACAGGTTATTTTTACTACCACATATTTAATTGAGACCCTTTATTTGTTTATTATTTCAATTTAGCTGGAAATACATTGCTACATCATTCAGTAACATTTGCAGAGCCTTATAACAAAAACATTATTACGGTCACCATTGTGACCAGTGGGATTAATCAACAAATTTTATTATTTATTTTTCTATTTCATTGAACATTGCACATGTTAAAAGCCATTTTTTTACTAAAGATTTGAGTATTACCAAGTCAACTTGTATTCTTAAAACAATGACAATAAACATAGTTTTATTAGGTTGAAATAATGTGGTTGTGTACTTATTTTTCTGTTAACTTATTATGGATTGAAAACTGAAAACCTTAATGCACAGTAACTGAACTCAATATTTTTAAGTTCTGGTAACTTATTATAATAAAAAAATGTACAGTGTAGTCTTGCGATCAATCAAAACTTATTTACACGATATACCTCACATTCACCCTCCATTCACATCCTGGTGTTCTCCTGGTGTTCTCCATTAGGCCTGTAGGTGGAGCTATGACAGCACACGTACAGTACACACACCGATGGTGTGTGATGTGTCCAAAAATGAATGGGCAAATGTGAGTGAAATGGTCGCACTGTATGCAGCCGTTTGTCTGCATTGCATTCCCCCCCGCCCCAACTCAGATTTAGGGTTGATACAACCATCATAATAATATTGTTAATAATAACAATAACAATAATGATGTAATAATGTAAAAATTATCATTAAAAATACCTGATTATGAGAAGAAAAAAATTACGATGCATGGAATATTGTTGAGGCACACTAGTTACAACTATATTTCAAACAGGCACTCCATGTCAAAAAGGTTGCTGACCCCTGCTCTAGACGCTGAACCCTAGCCAGCTGGCCCGGATCATCTGGAACCTGGCCTTCTAAAATTAGCATCAGAGTTTATACCTCAATCTACAAAGCCATTTTAGGTAAACGTCCTCGCTACTTGTCTTGCCTTCTGATTCCTAAACAAAGTTATTATGGGCTACGATCACAGGATTCTGATCTTGAAAAGAAGACTTTTGGGAGTTCTTCACCATTTGCATGGAATAAACTAAAGGATACATTAACTCTAAATGAATTCAAACATATGATGAAGACCATGGAATCTGAGACCATAGGAAACTGTAAATGATTTAATTGACAGTGTATTTTCTTTCCTTGGAACTGTGTGTCTAAAACCATGAGCTCACTTGTCTGAACAAATTAATGTTTGTTTTTGTCTGAAACTAATGTGTTTTTACTGTCCTTCTTCTTGTCCAGGTCACTCTTGTAAAAGAGATTTTAATCTCAATGCGTTTTTTATGTGGTTAAATAAAGGTTAAATAAGACTAAGGGTTTATTCACATCTAATCAGACAATCTGGGGGAAGTTTCCTCTTCTTTTCAAAGAAAGGGGTCGCCCAAATGAAACGGAACGGTGTTCCGCAAGAAAGTATAACTGGAGTCAACGGTTGCTGGACGCAAGGCCCTCGCCACGCTGTGGTGGCCAATCGATCACAGTGGAAAATAAGGGATTGGAGCGGGTTAAAAAGCCCACGGCATGCAATAGTATCCATCTGCAGAACGTCAGCCCAGCACTCTCAGTCCCCACGCTGTCAGGCCCCGCGCTGTCAGGCCCCGCGCTGTCAGGCCCCTCAGGGATTTGGGTCACGAGACCGTCACAGGCCCGCTCAGCAGCGCCACCCACCCAATGGCTGAATTGCCAATGGCTGAATTGGAGTATTGCACTGTGCGGGATTGATTGATTGATTGATTGAAAACTTTATTAACAGATTGCAGAATGGGTACAGTACTTCCGTCTTGTTTACATCAGGGTCCCCCATTTTCAATTCATCATAAATGTACAGTTCCCTCCCCCTTGTATATATTTACTGTATGTCACAAATGTAACAGTACTGCATTGAGTATGTCATAAATGTCATTATGAATTGAAAATGGGGGACCCTGATGTAAACAAGATGAAAGTCTTTCTCTGGTCTGCATCCCCTTAACAATTGTGTGTATTGAGCTGTACTGTACTGTACCCATTCTGCAATCTGTTAATAAAGTTTTCAATCAATCAATCAATCAATCAATCAATCAATCAATCAATCAATCCCGCACAGTGCAATACTCCAATTCAGCCATTGGCAATTCAGCCATTGGGTGGGTGGCGCTGCTGAGCGGGCCTGTGACGGTCTCGTGACCCAAATTCCTGAGGGGCCTGACAGCGCGGGCCTGACAGCGTGGGGACTGAGAGTGCTGGGCTGACGTTCTGCAGATGGATGCTTCTCACGGCATGAGGTCACATAAATGGCCCATCCACACCAACACTCCACCCTATGGCCAGGTGCTGCATCTGCATTGTCTGATTAGATCTGAATGAGAAGTGACCAGATCTCAGGAACAAAGTGATAATGCTGGTATTCAGGACGGGGAAGTAAGGTCGCTTTCACACAGGGGCTGTTTGGTCCGGACTATCGGACCAGAATTCGATAGTCCGGTTTTTCGGGTTTGTGTGAATGCGCGTCAAACTCGGTCCGCGGACCAAACACGCAAACTCTGGTCTGCCTGAAAACGTAGGTCTCGGTTCGCTTCATCGGACCAAACGCGGACCAAACGTAGGAAGTCATAAACCATCTTGGGTATATTATTATTACCGCGGCGCGGCATTCACTGCAAAACAAGCACACTGCATCTATCTATCTATCTATCTATCTATCTATCTATCTACTGTGCATCTTGGGGTAGAAGGAAGAAAAAAAACACAGCTGTTATTATTATTATTAATATTATTACCGCGGCGCGGCATTCACTGCAAAACAAGCACACTGCATCTATCTATCTATCTATCTATCTATCTATCTATCTATCTATCTATCTATCTATCTATCTATCTATCTATCTATCTATCTATCTATCTATCTATCTATCTATCTATCTATCTATCTATCTATCTATCTATCTATCTATCTATCTATCTATCTATCTACTGTGCATCTTGGGGTAGAAGGAAGAAAAAAAACACAGCTGTTATTATTATTATTAATATTATTACTGCGGCGCGGCATTCACTGCAAAACAAGCACACTGTGTAAACATGTCTCGTGGACAGACTTGGGGGGCAGAAGACCAAATAGGAAGGAAATCCCTTCCTGAAAGGGAGGGATTTCCACTCTCCATTGTGTCCAATAAACGAGCGTCCTTTTCGACCGCGTGACATTGTTCAGATAGTTTGGTGCGCCTGACAAATTGCTGTGTGAATGCAGACGAACCAAATGATGAATGCAACAATGTTGCAACTTCACCACCAAACCGCACCGAGTCCACCAAAACTATATGTGAAAGCACCCTAAATTCCATCCACCGGCTACAGAGGCTGGTGGCTCCCAGAAGTCACTGGACATGTTCCCTGTTTTGTCACAAAAAATGACCCTAAGAACCATGGTTGTTCATCCATCCGCCTGGTGGGATAGACTAACCTACCAGCCACAACCATCTGACAGATATTGGCTTGTGGAAAAGGTTAGAGAAATGGATTAGGCCTACCATGTAATGGGATTACAGTAATCTGATTAAAATTACAGTTACTGAACACACAGTAATCATATTACAGATATTTAACAGGATTTCTTTAGTTGTTACACCGATGCCAGCACTGGTGTTGCATATCGGTATATGAGAATTTCACCAATACTAAAATATAATAATAGTCATGTGAAATGTCGAAGAGCAAAGCAATTTGATTTTCTGCATTTTTGGCATGTAGAAGAATGTTAGATCTCTGTAATGTCCTTTATTGATGATGTCTCTTTTGTCCAGTGACCCCAAACTAATGAATGACCCTAAAACGAATCAAGTCTATACTGTTCAGTAAAAGTAATCAGTGTTCTATATCTGCCAATAGCCACAGACATGGTAATGACAGTGAGGAAGTGCCCTCAATCCATACTTATTGGTAATAGATAGAAACATGTTTGAGTTAAAAAATAAAATAAAATAAACTACATTTAACCTCTTAACCTCTTAAGCCTGGAGCCCTATTTTCTGAAAATCCGCCATAAATACATACCTAAGAAAATGGAATATTGCTCCACTTCAACAAGGCCCATTTGCATATTCTTGAGGACATATATGGACCTCAGTGAATGTATTCCCAGTGTCAGAAATATTGTGTCTATTACTAGGCTTGCAACACTAGCACAGCCGACAAGGGGTCAAATGACCCCTAGGCATTTACAATAAATGTATCCTCTTCACTCGGTCGAGCTCCAGCTCTGTCACTCAATGACTTTTCCTAAAAGTACCTGTTTTATCTGGCACGGTTTCTGAAATTTCTAAATCACTTCAGGAAAATGTAATTAGAACGTTATTCCACATATATGGAATTTATATGTAGAAAGTCACAGCACTTTGCGAGCGTCTAGCGCAAGGGTGGCCAACCCATGGCTCGCGAGCCGCATGTGGCTCTTTGCCCGTCAATGTGTGGCTCTTCCATCCAAAAAAATGTTTAATGTATAATATTTTTATTTATTATTATTATTATTTATTTTTTTTGTCACTCAAACGTGTGGTAAACCTCATATTTTTATATTAAGAGGTAATTATATAGTTTACACTGTTTATTTTTCTCATATTTCTCATATAAGCTGTGGGGTCATCTGACCCCTTCTGGCAGGAATCAGTGACATTTTCTCCATGGCTGTTCTAGTGTTAAATTGTGATGAAACAAAGGAGAATATGAATTATGATTTTTCTTTGCATCTTTGACAGTGAATAACACCATGCTAATAATGACCAGACATGAAGAACTGCCACTGATCTCGTTCAGTACCTTCTTGAGATCATGTGTTAAAAAAATCTAAGGAAATTAAGAAAGGGAAGATGATTAAACAGAAGGTTCTGTAGATACAGTACTGAATTCTCCCATCCGGACCAATGCAATTTTAAATATTATTATAGAATATAGAATAGCAGGCTTATAAATTACCTTATTATAGCCAATTCGCTCATTTATATATATACATATATTATCTTTCAAATGGCCAAGTTCAATTTGGATTTAGTATCACCAGGTGTGCATAAGAACAGATAATGAAATCGACTGTACTTTTTTATTTTGATCAGGGTGCAACCGTTTTGAAACTAATTTCAAATCTAATTGTTGCTGCATGGTAAAAATAGGGAAGAGAAACTATCTGCGCTTCAAATTATGTCAATAACGTTAAGTGTTGTGGTTTATTATCCCGAATAATAAGAGATAACAAAGAAATTCATACAGAAGTATGACGCTTGAAACCCCATAGAGCCTTTTGGGAAGTGTCGTTCTGAAAAATTCCAATGCTGATCGACAGCTAGCGATGTCCATTACAAAATGGCAGCAAAAAAACTACAATTCCCATGGTTCAAAATGTCCAAAATGGTCTCTTCTCGCAAAATAAACCTGACCAAAACGAAAAGTAAAATCTATCTAATAACACTTTAACCTATTGTTAAACTAACGTATTGATGATAATATACATTATAAATGCTGTTGTGACATGGTTATGATGTTTATACTTGAATACGTTTGAAAAAAAACTTTTGTCAAACAGTCTGGAGAGATTGATTTATGACATGATGTCATTTTGGGACCGGTACCGGTCCCGTCGGGCTTTTAAAAAAGAAATACGATTAATCAGAATAATATTTCGCCAACATGAAGTAATGATTAATTAGTATGATAAAATCGAATTACTGTCTGAATCAATTATTTAACTTCATATTCTATTAGTTATTGATGCTATGTAACCCAAATGTAATAATTGTAAAAAAAATTTTTTAAAAATGATAATTTATTTTTTTTAATAATCAGATTAAATTATTTTAGTTTGAGTTTTTGTAGTGAATTATGTTGCTAACTACAATTTTAAGCAGGCAATCAGTAATCTGTACTGGAGTGCATTTTTGTGAGGCAGCCTTTTAAACCCTGCTTGCGGATGATGGTTAATTGCCTCATCCTCCACAAAAAGAGCAAGAGATACAGCAGACGTGCTACAGCCCCCACGGGAAACAGTGCTGCGAGAAGACAGAGTGGGAGACGAGACAGAGCGCTTGAGAGAGAGAGAGAGAGAGAGAGGGAGAGGGAGAGAGAGAGGGAGACTGATAGAGATGATGGCAAACATGTCCCGCCCACCTCCCCTGGCAACAGTAACAACAACACAGATGGTCGTGACCCGGAGCACCAGGCAGTTCATCTAAACACAAAACATGAAGCCAAGGAGGAGCCTTCAGGATCCAGATGGTATGTCACGTGAAAACAAAGAGCCTTCAGGATCCAGACGGTATGTCACGTGAAAACAAAGAGCCTTCAGGATCCAGACGGTATGTCACGTGAAAACAAAGAGCCTTCAGGATCCAGACGGTATGTCACGTGAAAACAAAGAGCCTTCAGGATCCAGACGGTATGTCACGTGAAAACAAAGAGCCTTCAGGATCCAGACGGTATGTCACGTGAAAACAAAGAGCCTTCAGGATCCAGACGGTATGTCACGTGAAAACAAAGAGCCTTCAGGATCCAGACGGTATGTCACGTGAAAACAAAGAGCCTTCAGGATCCAGACGGTATGTCACGTGAAAACAAAGAGCCTTCAGGATCCAGACGGTATGCCACGTGAAAACAAAGAGCCTTCAGGATCCAGACGGTATGTCACGTGAAAACAAAGAGCCTTCAGGATCCAGACGGTATGTCACGTGAAAACAAAGAGCTTTAACTCACTTCTGGGTTCTGAGAGTGGAGGAGGAGGTGCAGGACTTCATGAGAGTGGAGGAGGAGGTGCAGGACTTCATGAGAGTGGAGGAGGAGGTGCAGGACTTCATGAGAGTGGAGGAGGAGGTGCAGGACTTCATGAGAGTGGAGGAGGAGGAGCAGGACTTCATGAGAGTGGAGGAGGAGGTGCAGGACTTCATGAGAGTGGAGGAGGAGGTGCAGGCCTTCATGAGAGTGGAGGAGGAGGTGCAGGACTTCATGAGAGTGGAGGAGGAGGTGCAGGACTTCATGAGAGTGGAGGAGGAGGTGCATGACTTCATGAGAGTGGAGGAGGAGGTGCAGGACTTCATGAGAGTGGAGGAGGAGGTGCAGGACTTCATGAGAGTGGAGGAGGAGGTGCAGGACTTCATGAGAGTGGAGGAGGAGGTGCAGGACTTCATGAGAGTGGAGGAGGAGGTGCAGGACTTCATGGGAGTGGAGGAGGAGGTGCATGACTTCATGAGAGTGGAGGAGGAGGTGCAGGACTTCATGAGAGTGGAGGAGGAGGTGCAGGACTTCATGAGAGTGGAGGAGGAGCTGCAGGACTTCATGAGAGTGGAGGAGGAGGTGCAGGACTTCATGAGAGTGGAGGAGGAGGTGCAGGACTTCATGAGAGTGGAGGAGGAGGTGCAGGACTTCATGAGAGTGGAGGAGGAGGTGCAGGACTTCATGAGAGTGGAGGAGGAGGTGCAGGACTTCATGAGAGTGGAGGAGGAGGTGCAGGACTTCATGAGAGTGGAGGAGGAGGTGCAGGACTTCATGAGAGTGGAGGAGGAGGTGCAGGACTTCATGAGAGTGGAGGAGGAGGTGCAGGACTTCATGAGAGCGGAGGAGGAGGTGCAGGACTTCATGAGAGTGGAGGAGGAGGAGGTGCAGGACTTCATGAGAGCGGAGGAGGAGGTGCAGGACTTCATGAGAGCAGAGGAGGAGGAGGTGCAGGACTTCATGAGAGTAGAGGAGCTGCAGGACTTCATGAGAGTAGAGGAGCTGCAGGACTTCATGAGAGTGGAGGAGGAGGTGCAGGACTTCATGAGAGTGGAGGAGGAGGAGGTGCAGGACTTCATGAGAGTGGAGGAGGAGGTGCAGGACTTCATGAGAGTGGAGGAGGAGGTGCAGGACTTCATGAGAGTGGAGGAGGAGGAGGTGCAGGACTTCATGAGAGTGGAGGAGGAGGTGCAGGACTTCATGAGAGTGGAGGAGGAGGTGCAGGACTTCATGAGAGTGGAGGAGGAGGTGCAGGACTTCATGAGAGTGGAGGAGGAGGTGCAGGACTTCATGAGAGTGGAGGAGGAGGTGCAGGACTTCATCAGAGTGGAGGAGGAGGTGCAGGACTTCATGAGAGCGGAGGAGGAGGTGCAGGACTTCATGAGAGTGGAGGAGGAGGTGCAGGACTTCATGAGAGTGGAGGAGGAGGTGCAGGACTTCATGAGAGTGGAGGAGGAGGTGCAGGACTTCATGAGAGTGGAGGAGGAGGAGGTGCAGGACTTCATGAGAGTGGAGGAGGAGGTGCAGGACTTCATGAGAGTGGAGGAGGAGGTGCAGGACTTCATGAGAGTGGAGGAGGAGGTGCAGGACTTCATGAGAGTGGAGGAGGAGGAGGTGCAGGACTTCATGAGAGTGGAGGAGGAGGTGCAGGACTTCATGAGAGTGGAGGAGGAGGTGCAGGACTTCATGAGAGCGGAGGAGGAGGTGCAGGACTTCATGAGAGTGGAGGAGGAGGTGCAGGACTTCATGAGAGAGGAGGAGGAGGCGCAGGACTTCATGAGAGTGGAGGAGGAGGTGCAGGACTTCATGAGAGCGGAGGAGGAGGTGCAGGACTTCATGAGAGTGGAGGAGGAGGTGCAGGACTTCATGAGAGTGGAGGAGGAGGTGCAGGACTTCATGAGAGCGGAGGAGGAGGAGGTGCAGGACTTCATGAGAGAGGAGGAGGAGGTGCAGGATGGTAATCAGATGTTCCTTTCTCTGCCATCGGAGCATGTGCGTGTGTGTGAGGTTCGCGCCGACCAAAGTACGGAGAAGCGATTTTTCAGACCCCGCTTCTCTTCGTACATGAGGACACATACTATCGATAATCTAGCGTTTATTTGAAAACGATTCAAAATCAGCCGATAAATGACAATGTGTTTTGTGTATTCCACTAAAGGGCTATTATCGTGTCTTTCTCTGGAATTACTAGAAATCTCCAAAACCAGGGGCGTAATTATGGGGGGGGACACCGGGGACATGTCCCCGGCATGTTTTCAGAATGCAGTTAGTGTCCCCTGCACGATAATAAACGGTGACGCGACGTGATAGGAAAACGGCTGCTTGGCCATCTCTGAGCCATTGTCATGCAAAGTCAAGTAGCCAGGTGAGCACCCGGCGCTAAGTACCACAGCTGTCTTTGCATATCAACAACAGCCCAGTATTCAGGTGTGCTCAAATAGGCTACATACTGTAACACCCCTCCCCAGTTTGGTGTGAAACTGTGATAAATAGCGCGATCGCGATCTCTCTCTCTCTCTCTCTCTCTCTCTCTCTCTCTCTCTCTCTCTCTCTCTCTCTCTCTCTCTCTCTCTCTCTCTCTCTCTCTCTCTCTCTCTCTCTCTCTCTCTCATACACACAACGTAGTATGCACGTTCCGAGACTCGCACGGCATTATGACTTGTCATAAGTGAATTATATAGAAACAACTCAACAAAATTGACTTGCACAACTGATTTTTTTTTTTAAATCTACGAAAAGGGGACACCCCCCCCTTCACCCCCCATACACCCACCCCTGCTACCATACAACTATACGTAGCACCCGCCACTGACCACGCCCCCAAATGTGTCCCCCCCACCACTGATAAGAGAGTTACGATGAAAAAACAATCTGCTTCGTACATGTTGACTGCAAGCAAGTCATTGATAAGCGACAGGTGTATTAGACCCATAGCCATAATTTAAGATATAGTTTAAGCGTTCGCAAATATCCCCGTCCTCCCATTGACTAAAGCGCTGGCATACAAGCCCTAATTTGGTCATATGGGCGTGGCTCTGAATGAGTTAATCAAGGATGAAGACTATTTCACCATACATGACGCATCATAGCTTTTTGCTCACTGATGATGGGGTCCCATGTTGTGCAGTAGGTGCCCTTTTTTTCTTTTCGCCACAGTGCCGCCTTGAGCCTAAAGATCATTTATGAACACATAGCCATTTGCCAATTAATGTAGTAGAGGAATTGTGTTTGATTAGTATGGCCTGTCAGTCTTCTCATTCTCACTCTTAGAATAGATGTGCTGGAATAAATCAAGCTGTGACATCACTATCGAAACACATACAGTGGTTGTGTTATGGGTGTGTGTAACAACACAGCATGTGTTAAAACCACTGAACGTTCCGACGGCCCACCCAGCTCGGGCCCGCCAACACATTTTAGAGCCGTCTGTCGTCATCACACTGTGTTATTGTCTCTCAACCAACACATCGGTTGAAAGCTAAAATGGCCACCGTTTGATTGACACACTGCTTGACCTATTACGTGCTTCCAATATCGGGTTATAAGACCAAACAGCCAACGAGCGACAGTTTAGAAAAAGTGACCACCTCCGGTTTTGCCTCTCAATGACCGGACAAATCACCACTGATGCTGAAAATGATTGACCGTTTGTGTAGCCAATGAAATTCTGAAGAAAATTACATCTTCAACCATACAGTTGTGATTGCAATGCTAAAAGGGTTGTTAAAGAACCCAGGGCGCCTATCACAAAGAGTAGGGGGTTACATGGTGTTCCTGGTCAAATTCCCAATCAGCTCTCTGACATCAAGGTCACCTAATCATTCCTTTCCCTTAATTGGCTGATATCAATCCAATTGTATCCTGAGCCTTTCAGCCATTGTGTAGTGTGATGTGTGCCTGGTGTCAGTGAATGACAGCCATTAAGCCTGCGTAGCCCAAGTTTGGGTGGCGAAGACAATTTCCACCCTGTATTGTAAAGCGCTTTGGTGCTATATAAATGCAATGATCATTCATTCATTCAAGAGTCTGCATTGGTCTTGGAGGTATAGCTACAGTAAGATGGATGAACTCATCAAGGGGTCTCCCCTGAGCTGTGGAATAGCGGGGCCGGCCGACTGCATCACCCTGTGAGTTTACAGCACCAACCGCCATGCAAAATGTCCAGTCATCACAATGTAAGATGAATCACTTCAATAGGAGTATCAGATTCCAGCAGCAGCAGCAGCAGCAGCCCAGCATCACTTTGTCTTAAACTCCTGGGGGAGAACCCTGCATGCGAGAGCGTTCAAGCACAGCTCCTCAGTGGAACCAGGAATAGGACGACAGGAAAGAAATGAGTTCCAATACACTGGGAAAGTCATCATGGCATGGTGTCCTTTGCAGTCCCGCGTTCGCACACTTAAAAGGTCCAGTTTAAATGTACTGGTCTAACTGGTCTTTATACAACGGCATGCAAATTTCTCGATTCTGATTGGCTGAAACAGTCCATTTACACGTCTTTATTGGCAACAATCCACGGTCCTGGGCTCAGGACCCGCCCACATCACATATCACTCCGCCGGCTCACTCTGGGAGAAAACAAGATCGCGGACAACAAATGGATATGTTGATAGCGCCATAACGACTAAATATGAAGCGATTCTGTCACTGCGAATGTGTTAGTCCTTTAAACAATGTTGGATGATGTAATTGATGGGTCTTGAGTCATTCTAGAACAAAAGAAAAATCGCGTTTTGATTGATTGATTAATTAGCATTTTTTTTCAATTTCTTTTTGTATGCTGTTCTAAGTGAGCATGGCCTATTGAGTTGATTGATTGATTGATTGCTAATTTTATTACTGTACGCTTGGTTTCCAACTGGTTAAGTTTAGGCCCCCTACAGTAGGTTTAAAAAAATAAATAAAAAAATAGGGCGAAGAAAACGTTTTTTTCCTATAGGGCAAAGAAAACTCTTTAATTTGTTTTACCTACTTTCTATAGAAGCATCTAAGAATGAAGTTCTATGGAAAGTAGGTCTGCATTCCCTTAACAATTGTGTGTATTGAGCCGTACTGTATTGTACCCATTCTGCATCTGGTAATAAAATGTTCAATCAATCGTTCCAATAATACACAGTTGGATGTGTTAGTTGGTTGGATGCACTTCAAGCTGCTTCCACATGAGGCAACTTCTCTCAATCATTCCAATAATACACAGTTGGATGTGTTAGTTGGTTGGATGCACTTCCGATCTGCTTCCACATGGAGGCAACTTGTCTTTTTTGTAGTTGTGGGAACTACTTTTTCTGGCGGATGGTTTTTTCAATAAATCTTTGATTAATGTGTGTTTATTGTATAGAAATAAGGTTGGATGAATGTGGCAGTTGTATAAAAGCTTTACACCACTTGCAGTCGTGATTTGTGAACAATAAACCATGCCTAGGGGGGTCTAACGACCCTCGGCTGCGCCTCGGGCCTAACGACCACCCCTAGGCATGGTTTATTGTTCACAAACCACTCCTGCGCGTGATGTAATGCTTAAATACTAACTTTATCAGTGCAAAACGTGACTTCACTCACACAATACCTGCTTTTCTCCGTCATGTACTCAAATAAAGAGAAATGTTTACCGATGCTCTGGACAAAACGTTCGACTTAACACACTCGGGGCCATTGGGATTAGACGGGGCCCACTCTATACGGCCAGCAATTCATAACAACCTTTCATTGTGTGTGAGGCTGTTTGTAGAGCTAAATCTATACTTTATATTATTGCTATCTGTCCATTCTCATTGTCAATTGACACTATAAACCGTCCCTTCAATATGCCTTAAATAAATAGTTTTTTCATCAATACGTTCCCATTTTATAGCGTCTTGAATATGAACGTTATAGTCAAGTCAAGTCAAGAGTTTTAATTGTCACGGCATACAAGTATACAATGAAATGCGGGGGGTCTTGCCCGCAGCGATTGTGCATAATACAATAATAATAATATAAATATAATAAGAATCCAATAGAACGACATTGTGCAATAATACAAGTAATCAAAGTAGGGCATATCGGTATATGTACATGAGTTTTTACAGAGCATGGTAGGACATGCTAGGTCCTGTGGTAGTGCAATACACTGTTAGCTACGGATGAGGCACTGGGTCTTTATGTACACTGCTATACAATGCTATATTATACAATCTCAAGTTATACTATACTATTCTTAAAGTGACCTTTCCTTTTGTAAAGTGACCATAAGTGTGAGCGTGTACAGCATGAGTGTGTGTGTGCTCATGTTAAAGTGGCTGCTAGTGTGTGAGCGTGTACAGTGTGTGTTGTGTGTGTGATCATGTGTGCTTGTGTGTGGCAGAACATAGCAGACTGTTCTGGGATATTTCCTGGAACGCGAGATATAGGGTGCTAAGCTAATAACGTTAAATCGAATGGCATTTCGGCTATAGACAAGCTAGAGTTAAAACTCAAAATGCACATTGTCGGTATCATGGAGGAAAGCCGGTAGGCCGAGAAACACCTGGAGACGTTCCACACTCCAAGACCTAAAGAACATCGGAGTGAGCTGGAAAGAAGCCCTGGCCCAGAAGAGAGTGAGATGGAGAGCTCTGGTGGACGCCCTATGCCCCTCAACGGGGTAAAGAGGATTAAGTCAAGTAAGTCATTTGTCTAGTCCAGTGTGTTCATTAGATGGGTGAAATCCTCTTTCAGTGCCTCTGTGCCTGTTTTCTTAGGCAGTTAGCCTCGCTGGTATGTGTGCCATTAGCGTTAGCCACGCTTCTAGGCCTCTTTTCTTTTGGAAAGAATGATGATTTTATTTATTTTTTATAAAAATTAAACATTTTACCTTTTTTTTTTTTTTTTTTTAATTTTGGTTAATTTAAGGTTGGCAGTCGACTACGGCTCCTTTCGATCGATTAGTCGACTATTCGACTAATAGGGGTCAGCCCTACTAGAGTGTAAGCTGATGTGTAACCAGCGACGGCGCCAGAGAATTGGCCTCGCGGGAACTTTGGAGGGGCTGGATTGTTTATAGCAGGGGCTAATGAATTTTAATGCAACAAACAAAATACCGGCTAATATAGGCTAGGGGTCGGCTATTAGGTTTGGCCACGGGCCATATTTTCCACAAGCCGTTTCTTGGCGGGCCAGGATCAAAAACAATGGCTAATTTAATATACTGATATTGAAAAAAAATAAAAACGTTTTTCTCTGGTCTGCATCCCCTTAACAATTGTGTGTATTGCGCCGTACTGTATTGTACCCGTTCTGCAATCTGTTTTTCATTCATTCATTCATTCATTCATGAACAGCAGATCAGCTGTTGCAGTCAGATCACCGCGGCGGGTGACGAACAGATCAGAATGCATGCAAACACGACTCACCATACCTTGTTTGTTGTTAAGTCCTCCAAAATCCCTGCTAATGTTTGAAACATGTCACATATCCACTTGCCGCCCTCCAATTCCAGATTGGCGTTGAATGCAGCAGCTACTTTATCTGCCAACTTGCCTCGTTGTTGTTGTTGTTGTTGTCGCCACATATTATGCAGAGAGGACGTCGGCTCGGCACGCAAGAATCACCGACCTGTTGCAATAAACCCGTATTTTATGTATGGCTCCTGTTTATTAAAAGAAGCGTTATATTTCCCCGAATCGTTCTTATTTATATCCAAAGATGTTTGTTTTGTTTTTTGAACTCGCACGCATCTCGAACGCGGAAGTGAAAGTGCGTTAGGGACTATTGGTGTAGTTCCGGTGGGACTATTCCATTGGTTCTCCCAGTCCACGTGACCATTTCTAGCATTTCAATTGGCTATAGTGACAGACATGCTTTTGATGACGTCCGGTAGATAGATACAGCTTCACAATAAAAGAGGTGGAGATACTCATCACGCAAACCCACGATAATGTTGCCGTCTCTCTGCCAAATTTCTCAGTTCTTCGCTAAAATACATTCGTAATGTATTTTATATATAAATAAAATAAAAAACATAACTGGGAGGGGGGGCTTAGAGGGGGCTAAGCCTTTTTCAGAGGGGGCTTAAGACCCTGCTAGCTCCTCCCCCCGCCGCCCCTGTGTGTAACCCCAGCGTGTAGGAGGAGACTCCCTAAAAATGTGATCTCATAAACCCACCCCTACACGAACCTCATTGTATAAACCCACCCCTACATTAACCTCATTGGAGAGCGATGAGTACCTAGTACCTACTGTACCAAGACCTGTGAAATACCCTGGAGCCAGAACTGGGGAGCCGTACCAGACGCTCAAACCCTGTGCCACCACACGTCCAGGTACTGTCCACCTTGGGCACGTGCGGATCAAAGCACCCTCCCCAGATGCGTTTCCATATCTCAACAGAAAGCAATACCACCATCAACGTTCAAATCATCTGCGACGCCCAGAACCACCTGCTCAACGTGGTCTCCTGCTTCCCAGGAGGCGCACATGACTCGTACATCTTAAAGAACAGAACTGTGGGTGTGCACCTCGAGCAAGGAGACGTTGGAGATGCATGGCTAATTGGTATGTATATGTGATAATGAATTATTCCAGCAACAGTAGTTCTATTATTCTAATGACTTGTTTCATTAGGAGATCGCGGATATGCGCTACCTCCCTGGTTTATTACCCCACTCACTGAAACGTCCTTGAGCAAGACACTTAACCCCTAACTACTCATGACGTATGGTTGCCTCCGCCGTCGGTGTGTGAATGTGTGATGAACAGTGATGCCAGTAACTAGTGACTAAGTAACTAGTTACTCTAATCTGATAACTTTTTCAGTAAATAGTCATCTAATTTACTTACTTTTTACAAGCCAGTAATCTGATTACAGTTACTTTTCCAAGTGGCTGTGCGTTACTATTTAGTTACTATCTCATAATGCTGATGATAAGAGAGCCAGGGGTACAGTCAGCTAGACCGGAGATGGGACGTGCGCTCGCGCACGCACGCACACAGCCACACACACATGTTTACATTTATAGCTGATTTTAGAATGGCTTCAGCATGAAGTTAAATCAACTATCCAGTTCATTTTATAGTGTAATTTGGCTACTTGAGAGAGAGTGAGAGAGTGAGAGTGAGCGAGAGAGATTCATGTTACGCGCGACTTGCGGAGTACGCACTGAGTCCGTTGTCTCAGAATGGATTTGGTAGAGAGTGTTGTAAATTCCCCACTATTTTTCATACTGTGTATTATTATTTCCATTCAGGCATTACTTTGGACAGCCCAGGGTATTCTTGTTCCTAGTCAGGCATCTCTCCAGACAGCCCAAGGGTCCTTAGTCTGTTAATTAAATACAGGTGGTGAATTTCCGGCACCTGTGTTTCCATTTGCAGACTGAGAGTGCGTCCTTGAGGAAGTAAGTAATCACCAGCTTCCAAAATGTAATGCCTGTGGTTTATGCTAGGTAAATGTCATATGTAGCCTGCATTGTGTGTTGTTGGGGCGTTGTGATTCGTGTGTATGATTATGGCTTGGGGTTTGCTGCTTTGTGTTGTGTTTGGTCCGTGCCGCTAATTGAGCTAGTGCTAGCCAGCTGGCTATGCTATATGGTATTTCCATTGGCATGTCAGCACTGGCGCTGGCTCGGTTGGCCGCATGGGCCGGGCATGGCACGGGGTAGCAACTAGCCGTGGTCGTGCATATGGGTCACCTAGCGGCCTAATGCAGGCAGTGGATAGTGCATGATGCATATGACCTTTACCTCTGCTAATTATGTATTGTGTATTATGTATTATAATTTCTTGTTTCTGTTTATGTGTTACAGAAAACCACTCTGAAACACCACCATTTTGAGAGATCACTCTCAACAACAGAATCCTAAAATAAAGATACAAAAGGACTGTTCTCTTGACTCTTGTGTCCTCTCTCTGACCGGGGTGCGCTGTTGTGGACGAAGTGGCTCCGGCAAACATTGCAAACAACATTATATCTTCAATAGAGAGAGAGAAAAAAAACTGTTGTCATTCTTATGTTGTGGCAGCAGCAGGGACGACGACTTCGTAACCTAGTTACTTTCAAAGTTACTTTTATAATCAGTTATCAGTTAAGTAACTAGATTACTTTTTAAAGGAGTAATCAGTAATCAGATCATTTTACAAGTAATATGTGGCATCACTGGTGAAGAGTGGGTGAATATGAGGCATAAGTTGTAAAGCACTTATATAAATGCAGTCCATTTACAGAAGGGGTATTGTTTTCAGTCACTGGCCACTTCACACCTATACCATTCACATCTATTTGAGCCTGTCTACTCAGCCGTCATGGTAAGAGTTTCTCTCTTTTCTAAAACTACATTCATTCTCCCAGTGATTTGAGAAACTGGTGACTGCCCCCAATTCACACATCTTGCAGAATGCTCACAAATTAACATCTTGCAGAATGCTCACAAATTCACACATCTTGCAGAATGCTCACAAATTCATCTGACAAATGTAACCTGAGGTACACTAGGACCCAGGAGTTCTCTGGCCAGGTACTGCTAGCCTTGAAAAGGAAGTCCCGTGAGACTTTGACCAAACTCACGTTTGTTCTCGTCAGCTGGCATTTACACTCCAGGTGATTACAGTTGCAGAGGAGGTTGTGCTGCCCCACAGGGTTTAAGGTGTGAGCAGGTTAAAACACTATAATTTGATAGATCTGTTCACCCTTGCCACCCTTGCCAACTTCCATTTATCTTTTATCATTTATCATTTGTTCTATCTTTTGTGTAGACGTGTTGTGTGGCCAACCATCCTGGTGTCTGAGAGCAATTGGGAGCTTGAGGTGGGCGTGACATTTTAATTGTTAATTGATGCGTTTGTGTGGCACATTCAGTATTACATTGTGTTAACAATTGTTTGTATTTCTAGGCTGGACCGACACGGCGTGTAGGGCAGCCACTGTTTTTCCTCTTTTTAACTTCTGTGCCTCACAATAAAAAATAAAACCAAACCACCCATGAGACTACAAAAACCTCTGAATCCTGTCAACTGCGCCAAATGTAACCTTAATGGTTGAATATATAGAAACTGCGCCACTCTGTTAAGGGGAGAGACCCTCATTCATTGTTACACATTTATGTTCTGAGTTCCCAGACCACACAGGGTTTCTAATAAAACAGGCGTGTAACAGAGGTTTTTGTATTCCCAAGATTTTACACTTTATTAAATAAAAACACTAAAAAGGGATCATACCCAACTGGACCAATCTAGACATTACTAGTAATTAAAAAGAATATTGCACACAAACTCAGCACTGCACCTCTATAGAGCACACACACACAGCACGTCTAATAAATAGGAAACATCACTGCACTGCTGGATAAAATACACAATAAAATAAAGCGGTCAGATGGCAGAGGTAAAAATGGAAACTAATTAAAACTCTAAAAAAGGAAATTACTTGACGCACAGAAGTTAAAAAGAGGAAAAACAGTGGCTGCCCTACACGCCGTGTCGGTCCAGCCTAGACATACAAACAATTGTTAACACAATGTAATACTGAATGTGCCACACAAACGCATCCATTAACGATTAAAATGTCACACCCACCTCAAGCTCCCAATTGCCAGCCAGCAACTGTGCTCCCAGACACCAGGATGGTTGGCCACACAAAACACGTCTACACAAAAGATAGATGGAACAAATGATAAATGGAAGTTGGCAAGGGTGAACAGATCCACCAAATCATAGTGTTTTAACCTGCTCACACCTTAAAAACCTGTGGGGCAGCACAACCTACTCTGCAACTGTAATCACCTGGAGTGTAAATGCCAGCTGACGAGAACAAGCGTGAGTTTGGTCAAAGTCTCACGGGACTTCCTTTTCAAGGCTAGCAGTACCTGGCCAGAGAACTCCTGGGTCCTAGTGTGTACCTCAGGTTACACAAAGAAAAAGAAAAATAACAGCTGAAGACAACGGACCGTGTTGCTTTTTCTCCAGATGAGTGACTTATCGTCATGCAGTGTAGTGATTTGTCCCGGTCAGTAGATAACCTACATACAGTCTCAGTGTAGTGATTTGTCCCGGTCAGTAGATAACCTACATACAGTATCAATATAGTGACTTGTCCCGGTCAGTAGATAACCTACGGTACAGTACATACAGTCTCAATATAGTGACTTGTCTCGGTCAGTAGATAACCTACGGTACAGTACATACAGTCTCAATGTAGTGACTTGTCTCGGTCAGTAGATAACCTACGGTACAGTACATACAGTCTCAATGTAGTGACTTGTCTCGGTCAGTAGATAACCTACGGTACAGTACATACAGTCTCAATGTAGTGACTTGTCTCGGTCAGTAGATAACCTACGGTACAGTACATACAGTCTCAATGTAGTGACTTGTCTCGGTCAGTAGATAACCTACGGTACAGTACATACAGTCTCAATGTAGTGACTTGTCTCGGTCAGTAGATAACCTACGGTACAGTACATACAGTCTCAATGTAGTGACTTGTCTCGGTCAGTAGATGACCTACGGTACAGTACATACAGTCTCAATATAGTGACTTGTCCCGGTCAGTAGATGACCTACGGTACAGTACATACAGTCTCAATGTAGTGACTTGTCTCAGTCAGTAGATAATCTACATACAGTCTCAATGTAGTGTTGAAAACAGTTAGAGAGAACTACCGTACTCTACATCCTTGCCCTGACCAAAAGCCTCGGCCTCTTGCCAGCTCTCACTCAACACTGATTAAAGGACTTGGCTCAGACCACCATCAATACATTACTTAATTTACACTTAGGGCATTTAGGAGAAGGTCTTATTCACAACAACTTCAAGCAACAATGGTTAAAAATGTACCAACAGCAAAAACGAAGGAGACAAAGTAATGAAGGCAAGACAGTAGAATTAGTACAAAACGTTCTTGTCATTTTCACCTGATACATCAAGTCAGTATCTCCTCAGTGCGTCAGTGCACATGTTGTCCTCTGAACTACAGAGTCACTGGAAAGCGACTTCCAACAACCTTGGCTCTGGACCATAGATATACAGTAGATATATTCATGTCAAGTCAATTTTATTTATATAGCACATTTCCAGGCAGCGGCAGCTGGCACCAAAGTGCTTCACAGGCAGGTTGATAAAAAAAGGTAATACGATGCAAGATATAAAATTAAAAACACAGTAAAACAATGAATGTAATAAAAACAGGTAGGACACAGTAAAGCAAAGAGGATAGGAGGGCCAGGGGTCTGGTGGTGATTAAGTGGGGGGGAAGGCCAGGGAGAACAGGTAGGTTTTTAAAAGTGATTTAAAAACCTGCAAGGTCTGGCCGGCCCGTAAGTTGAGGGGTAGGCTGTTCCACAGTCTAGGCGCTGCAGTGGAGAAGGCTCTGTCTCCCCTATTAAAAACAATGACCTCTGTTTTCCCTTCGTTTAGTGTCAGGGAATTTTCAGACATCCAGCACTTGATCTCTGCCAGGCAGTCAAGTAGTGGTTGTATTGATGTTTTCCCTTGGGTGGGTTTTAGGGGGAGGTAGACCTGCACGTCATCGGCGAAGCAATGGAATGAGATATTATGTTTTGCCAAGATCTGGCCTAGGGGGAGTATATATAGGATGAAGAGGGTGGGACCCAATATCGAGCCTTGGGGCACCCCGCAGGTGAGGGGGGCCACAGAGGAAGTGAAGTCACCAAGTTGGACAGAGAAGGTCCTATTACTTAGGTAGGACCGGAACCAGGGGCCCTTAAGGCCTACGTGATGCTCGAGGCGAGCTATAAGGATGTGGTGGTCTACCGTGTCAAAGGCGGCTGTGAGGTCAAGGAGTAGTAGTAGGGATGGGTTGCCTGCATCAGCAGCTGAAATCAGGTCATTTAAGACGCGGAGGAGGGCCGTTTCAGTGCTGTGTCGTGGTTTAAAGCCAGATTGGAATTTATCATGGATGTTCATGCTCCTAACCAGTCCACGAATGGCCAGAGAGAGTTGTCCTAATTGGCTGGAGCTAGCTATCTGTGTCCATTTATAAATGATAAATGAATCATATTAATAGGGATTCAGTTTGGAGATCAGACTCAGACATGTGTCCTCTTTAATGGAAAGCCAGACAGTAATGGCGTTTTTTTTTTTACTGAATATGTTATGTAGGACAGGTCAACGCCACTCATTCACGATAGACTTAAAAAATCAAATCAATGGAGGAGGTCAGCATATTCTGTCAGCCTCTCTACAATAGAATTTGATAGATACAATATAATTTTTTTCACAATAGCATGTATATGATTATAGTCTGTGTATACAACTTCCTACAAAATGCGTACATAAATACATCTACATCTTATCCAGTGCAATAACAACTAAATTGTATGCAAAAGGGCAACGTGCAATCTACAGTCAACATGCAATCTATTTCAGCACTTTACAATTCAAGTGCAATAAAATGAGCATATTAGCACTTGGGCACAAGCAGTCACTTTAACACTTGGTACCTAAAGCACTTCCTATTTCCTGGTTTGAGTAGTTTAGAAACGTGTACATGTACTGTTGTCAGTTCTTGTGATAATGGAATTTGTGTACATTTGTCATTTGTAATCTGTTAACATCAACCTGCAAGGGACTAAAGATGGAAGTGCATTCATTGCCTGTACCACCACTAGTGGCTAACCGTGAATAACTCACTGACTCACTGAGTGAGTGAGAGACATTGCCGGTCATAGAGGTGCCTTGCATCTAATGGATTGGATTGGTACTTTACTTGGTATCAGCCTATACCCACAGTTTAGAACTCAGTATTGACAACAAAAAAGTGTTATTGGCACAACCCTATGCAACATATTAGAGGATCATGTCATTAGATGAGCCCGCTAGTTCCTACAAACTGCATGTCACAAGAGGTTCTAGTGTTGTTCAAGTGGATAAATGTTGACCTGCTCGCTCAGTGTCCAGTCTGTAAATCTACGGCGGAGGAGGATGGAGGAAGCCTCCTGGAATATTAAAATGTCCACACGGCTCATTCTGCAGTCTGCATCTACAGGGTCAGATTCCTCTTGTTGTGTCTCATTGATTTGTGTCAGTACATCTTCATTTTCTCCAAAGTTTGCCACAGGAACGAGATATCACAAAGTCAACATCAAACAGCTGGAGTTTCCCCAGCTACATGATCTACACGGACCTGATGTAAAAACCTTGTGACTTCTCCATGACTATGTCAATGGCAAAGGGGGGGGGGGGGGGGGTGTAACCAAAAGGTCACGCCATAGGGTCACTTGTGCCACAGTTCTATGAGGGACGCTCACTGGGAATAGACTCTGATGCCCTGAGCACATTTCGCCTAAACAGACCGATGTCGCCTAAAATATGTAAATAAAGTACTCCATCACAGGAAAAAGGTACATATTGTACGTTATGTTATAGCCATACGTAATATATTGACATATTTACTCAAATGTACAATGTGTACGTATTACAAATAAGTACATATATTACATATTCAATCTTTTTTTTTTTACTTTTAAAGTTCTCAGAAATCATTTGAGCTCTCCGGCTGTGGGACGAACCCAGGGCGCTCATGCTTTACCAAGACATACCAAACCCTAAACCTAACCTTAACCATAACTTTATATAACCGTTACACATTCAAACAAACCATCATCATCATCTAGTGGTGAGAGAACTCCCCAGTGACCACAATCATGGTTGGTTTGACTCCTGGTCACTGATTGTTTGCTGATATGAAACGTAAATATATTACTTATACAAGACGTACATATATTACTTATGGCTATAACATACAGTAACGTACATTATGTACCTTATTTCCTGTGGACGATTAGTACTTTATTTACTTATTTTAAGCCAGATCGGGGGTGTTGCTCAGGGCATCAACATCTATACGTAAGGAAGTGTCCTGTTTCGCTTTTCTTTTCTTTTCTTTTCGCCCCTGCTCCTGGAAAGGTCTGTGTATCATTAGTTCGGGCACATTTCAGTAACCTAGAAAATGTATTCCACCCTGGTTTGTTTATGTGGATTTCAGCTCCATAAGGTTCTAAATAGCGTGGGCTCTAACTGGTTGTGTGGAGTAAACAATGCAATGTTGTTATGTCTGTGAGTGTATTGTTCCATGGCAGAAAAGAATATGGCATTTGTGCACAATGTGTAAACGAAAAGGCCATATTTTTGTTCTCTGCCTTGCGAGGCTACAGCTTCCCCAGAGAACCTATGAAATCAGAATACCTTTTATTGTCACATCTTCTATTCTATTCAGCATAGAAGAGTGACATTATTAAATGTTTGGCTCCTCCGCCTAGCAGCAGCATCCACATAAGGTAGTACAAAAGAAGCGATACAAATAATGTAAGAAATGTAAGGATAAGCAGCATAGCAATAATACAAAAAAAATAGCACTTATATTACAATACAATAATAACGCGTAATAATCACAGTGTGGCTGTGGCGATGCGACATGGCAGTAGAATCAGTGATGAAGTAGCTCTAGGCTTTTACATAATCAAACACTGCATGGGGCGTGGTGTGTGCAAATCAGTAGTGTGTGTGCAAATCAGTAGTGTGTGCAAATCAGTAGTGTGTGCAAATCAGTAGTGTGTGCAAATTAGTGGTGTGTGTGCAAATCAGTAGTGTGTGTGCAAATCAGTAGTGTGTGTGCAAATCAGTAGTGTGTGCAAATCAGTAGTGTGTGCAAATCAGTAGTGTGTGTGCAAATCAGTAGTGTGTGCAAATCAGTAGTGTGTGTGCAAATCAGTAGTGTGTGTGCAAATCAGTAGTGTGTGCAAATCAGTAGTGTGTGTGCAAATCAGTAGTGTGTGTGCAAATCAGTAGTGTGTGTGCAAATCAGTAGTGGGTGCAAATCAGTAGTGGGTGCAAATCAGTAGTGTGTGCAAATCAGTAGTGGGTGCAAATCAGTAGTGTGTGCAAATCAGTAGTGTGTGCAAATCAGTAGTGGGTGCAAATCAGTAGTGTGTGCAAATCAGTAGTGTGTGCAAATCAGTAGTGTGTGTGCAAATCAGTAGTGTGTGCAAATCAGTAGTGTGTGTGCAAATCAGTAGTGGGTGTGCAAATCAGTAGTGTGTGCAAATCAGTAGTGTGTGTGCAAATCAGTAGTGTGTGCAAATCAGTAGCAGAAACAGTGAAGAAATAGCTCTAGATGTCCCCAGTCACAGGCAGGTATCTGGCTGTGTTATTTATTCATGAGTCTGACCATCTGGGAGGAAAGAACTGTCCCAGAATCTGCTGGTCTGGGTCTTGAAGCTGCGGTACCATTTGCCGGTCGGGTGTCTGGGGTCCTTAATAATCCTGTGGGCTTTGTCTGCTGTATATATCCTGGATGGAGGGACGCTCACAACCACAGATGTTCTGGGCTGTTCACATTACCCTCTTCAGCGATTTGCGACCGAGGGCAGAGCGATTTCCATACCAGGTGGTGATACGTCCCGTCAGGATGCTCTCGGTTGTGCCTCTGGAGGGTCTGGGGCCCCCGTGCCTAATCTCTGTAGGATCTGGGCCCCCGTGCCTAATCTCTGTAGGATCTGGGGCCCTGTGCCTAATCTCTGTAGGATCTGGGGCCCTGTGTCTCATCTCTGTAGGATCTGGGGCCCTGTGTCTCATCTCTGTAGGATCTGGGGCCCCGTGCCTAATCTCTGTAGGATCTGGGGCCCCGTGTCTCATCTCTGTAGGATCTGGGGCCCCGTACCTAATCTCTGTAGGATCTGGGGCCCTGTGCCTAATCTCTGTAGGATCTGGGGCCCTGTGTCTCATCTCTGTAGGATCTGGGGCCCCATGCCTAATTTCTGTAGGATCTGGGGCCCCATGCCTGATCTCTGTAGGATCTGGGGCCCCGTGCCTAATCTCTGTAGGGTCTGGGGCCCTGTGCCTAATCTCTGTAGGATCTGGGGCCCTGTGCCTAATCTCTGTAGGATCTGGGGCCCCGTACCTAATCAAATCAAATCAAAATAAAATGTATTTGTAGGGCCCGACAACACACGTTAATGTCCCCATGGGCCGGACACGTCGTCTTCTTTAAACAAGTCAAGAAGAAACATAACAATAAGTCAAGAACAAAACAACAACACCATAAGGTCCAACAAATTTAAAATAAATGCAAATAAATGAATGAATGCAAGCACTCCCAGACATACCCCACGCGAAGGTAAGGAAAAACTCACTAAAACCTAACAATAGGGAAAAAAGCTCCACAGGCAATGTGGAGGAGAGAAACCTTAGAAGGGCCGTTCAAGGGGGGATCTCCCTTCTTAGATGTCGGTGATAGTAGTGTTGCAGACGGACAGTTGGTAAGCATGCACTCAAGTGTGTAGTGAAACACAGATGAGTGCATGCGATAGCAACTGAACATTTTGAAAAATTAAAGGTAGAGCTGATAGCGATAGCAGCTGAACATTTTGAAAGAGTAAAGATAGAGCTGATAGCGATAGCAGCTGAACATTTTGAAAGAGTAAAGATAGAGCTGATAGCGAATCTATTTGAGGCACAGGGGCGGCGCAGAGAGGGTCGCGTCCTCCCCGTCTTAATCACGGGACGTTCAACACTCCGGTCATCGCTCCGAGACAGCCGGAGACAGGGGGATAGGGGGCACGCAGAGAGGGTCACAACCTCCCCGACATCATCGCGGGACGTCCAGCACTCCGGTCATCACTCCGGGACAGCAACTCACAGGGAGACAGGGAGATTCTCTGTAGGATCTGGGGCCCTGTGCCTAATCTCTGGAGGGTCTGGGGCCCCGTGCCTAATCTCAGTAGGATCTGGGGCCCCGTGCCTAATCTCTGTAGGATCTGGGGCCCTGTGCCTAATCTCTGTAGGATCTGGGGCCCCGTGCCTAATCTCTGTAATATCTGGGGCCCCGTGCCTCATCTCTGTAGGATCTGGGTCCCCGGGCCTCATCTCTGTAGGATCTGGGGCCCCGTGCCTAACCTCTGTAGGATCTGGGGCCCCGTGCCTAATCTCTTCAGCTGCCTGAGGTGAAGGAAACGTTGTCGTGCTTTCTTCACCGCCTGGCCGGTGGACACGTCTGTGATGTGAACGTTGAGGAACTTGAAGCTGCTGACTCTCTCTACAGCAGACCCGTCGATGGGGTCCACCCCTTCCACCTATTCTCATGTAGACCCCGTCGATGGGGTCCATCCCTTCCTCTCCGTCTCCTGTAGACCAGCTCCTTGCTCTTGACTTCGCTTGAGGCCCCAAAGAAACCGAACCAACGCGCGTTACTGACAGACAAACAAAGCGGCAACTCCAGGCAGTTCCCCCCCTTTTATTGTCACCACTCACATGATGCCTCCCTCTCGCTGTGAAGTCATCAAGTTTTTAATATGCTCCCTCTGTACAGCACGTTGTGCCCCTGTGGCTGTTAAAGCGCTTTATAAATAAAGTTGGATTGGATTGGATTGGATCAAACTCCTTCTGGAGGAGGTACATGAGTAGAGTGAACTGTCACCACTCACATGATGCCTCCCTCTCTCTGTGAGGTCATCAAACTGCTTCTGGAGGAGGATCTCTAGAATGATGGCGGGTTGCCAGCTGGATAAAGAGACATGTGCGGGTGTGGCGGGTGGGATCTGAAATCCCCCCCCCCCCCACCCCCCCTGTGCACAAGCTCTCACAAGCAGGCTGGGGAAGATTGTAGCACACAGACATCAAACAGCGATGAAAATCCAGACGTTTTTTCATGCAACCAACAAGGCTGTGGTAGAAAGATAATTCCACCAACAAACCACCACCTCTGTTATATCAACTCACATTCCAGAGTCACATTTACACGACGCCGAAATACACTTACTGTTAGATAGCTGTATCAACCTGCCAAACACATTATGTGAACCCGCCGGGACTGTATAGATAGAGAGACCCAGGAGAGAGAACGTGGGGGGTGGAGAGGGATAGGAGTGAGACAGAGAGACTAGTAAGTCAGGGAGGGGAAGAGAGACAGACTCAAGATCTCATCTCTTTCATGAATAAAAGGAGGATTGTGGCAGGTGTGCTGCCCTTGTGACTGCACCTATCCCTCTGCACAGTCATCAGGGCACAGTCATCTGGGTACAGTCATCAGGGCACAGTCATCAGGGTACAGTCGTCAGGGCACAGTCATCAGGGCACAGTCATCAGGGCACAGTCATCAGGGCACAGTCATCAGGGCACAGTCATCAGGGTACAGTCATCAGGGCACAGTCGTCAGGGTACAGTCGTCAGGGTAGGTACAGTCATCAGGGTACAGTCATCAGGGTACAGTCATCAGGGTAGGTACAGTCATCAGGGTACAGTCATCGGGGTACAGTCATCAGGGCACAGTCATCAGGGTAGGTACAGTCATCAGGGTACAGTCATCAGGGCACAGTCATCAGGGCACAGTCATCAGGGTACAGTCATCAGGGTACAGTCATCAGGGTAGGTACAGTCATCAGGGTACAGTCATCAGGGTACAGTCATCAGGGCACAGTCATCAGGGTACAGTCATCAGGGTACAGTCATCAGGGTACAGTCATCAGGGCACAGTCATCAGGGTACAGTCATCAGGGCACAGTCATCAGGGTACAGTCATCAGGGTACAGTCATCAGGGTACAGTCATCAGGGCACATAGTCATCAGGGTACAGTCATCAGGGCACAGTCATCAGGGCACAGTCATCAGGGCACAGTCATCAGGGCACAGTCATCAGGGCACAGTCATCAGGGTACAGTCATCAGGGTACAGTCATCAGGGTACAGTCATCAGGGCACAGTCATCAGGGTACAGTCATCAGGGTACAGTCATCAGGGTACAGTCATCAGGGCACAGTCATCAGGGTACAGTCATCAGGGTACAGTCGTCAGGGTACAGTCATCAGGGTACAGTCATCAGGGCACAGTCATTAGTTTCCCTGATCCTTCACTTTGCCACCGTCTTACAATTATTAAATGGTGCCATTGGGGATGCCATGTTGTGTTGCGTGTTTGCTGTTTGTGTTGTGTATATGGTGTTGATGTGCGAGTGCCTGTTTGTGTGTGTTGTGTGTGTGGTGTTGATGTGCGAGTGTCTGTTTGTGTTGTGTGTATGTGGTGTTGATGTGTGAGTGCCTGTTTGTGTTGTGTGTATGTGGTGTTGATGTGCGAGTGCCTGTGTGTGTTGTGTGTATGTGGTGTTGATGTGCGAGTGCCTGTTTGTGTTGTGTGTATGTGGTGTTGATGTGCGAGTGCCTGTGTGTGTTGTGTGTATATGGTGTTGGTGTGTGAGTGCCTGTTTGGACAGAATACAGGGCGAGTGGTCGCTGTCAGCGTAAATGATTGCCTAGAGCTCCGCTCATGGTCACACTCTCTCTCTCTCACACACACACACACACACACACACACACACACACACACACACACACACACACACACACACACACACACACACACACACACACACACACACACGTGTGCACAGATGGGTGTGACTGCATGTGCACGGCCAGATTCAAGCACACATGTCACGTGTATATACAATACACGCACACACACACACATACACAACCCCCCTCGCAACCCCCCACCGGTCTCTCTCTCTCTCACACACACACACACACACACACAAACACACGGATGGGTGTGCATGGTCAGATTCAAGCACACATTATGTGTATGTATACACAACACTCTCACACACACACACACACGCACACACACACACACACACACGATCCCCCTCGCACCCCACCTGTACCTCTCTCTCTCTCTCTCTCTCTCTCTCTCTCTCTCTCTCTCTCTCTCTCTCTCTCTCTCTCTCTCTCTCTCTCTCTCTAATAATTGTCAAATAAGCTAAACTCTAAACTCGACTGTACTGGTCCGTCCATCACTTAGTGAGGGGGGGTGAGGTTGTGGCGCTCACACCATCAGGCATGCAGTGCACCTCTCTGTCAGCCCTCAGGGTGCCTGGGAGGGACATTTGCTCTTTTATGACCTATTACACCAGCGTGTGTTGAGGGGGGGGGGGGGGGGGGGGGTTGCAACAGCGGCTTCTCATTGACATTTCTGACTGGAAATGTGGCAAACTTCACCCATGGGTGCTGTCCTATAATAGAGGACGCAACCGAAAGCTGCCCGTTCCAAATGGCAGACGCCGTTGCCCCCCTGCTGCCAAAATATGACACATGGCCTGGAAGAAAAAGAATGGTTAATCTGGCGTTATGTAAACCAGTGGAAATAAAGAAGCCTGACTAGGGGGATGATGGTCTAATGGTTTGTGTGTTTGCAGCAGCAGGAGAGGTTGGTGTGGTGACGTGATCCTTGACCATAGCAAGCCACGTGACTTACCTGCTTTCTCCAAGAAGGCATTATATAGGAACACATGGTTCCGAAGGTTGAGAGTCTCAACATAAGTCTGATTGTCTAACACCCATCGCTTGCAGTGTAAATGCTAATATTGCCATACTCATTTTGAATTATTAATGTGTGCATAGGCCAATGCCTGTATCCTGTAACCGAATGTATGGTCAGAATTGAATCAAAGGCAAATTATAGCATGTTTTCATTCAAGTACTTATAGTGTGTTAGGCCTTGCCTAAATAACTGAACCTGGGACTGAAAGGTCATAGGGAAATCAATGAATAGTGTTGCTGCACAATGGTGAAGTGTTTGAAGTACCCACCTATAGTTGACACCACAGTTCCAACAAAATAAAAAGCCCCAGTAAAATCCCATCGTGGCCGCAGCGCGTCGGCGCGGATCCCGGCGGCGATAGCCGCCTCGTACTCCCGCAGGAAGGCGCTTAGATCCTCCAGGCTAATGTTGAAGGTCTCGCTGAAGTTGAACAGCGTCCTGTTCCAGCGGCCGTGAGCCCGCAGCTCCGAGGGCCTCTCTATGGCAGAGAACACCGCAGCGCCGCAGAACAGGTAGAATATGATGAGGACGGCGAGCAGCACGAAGCGGCCGTTGTCTTCGTTTAAATGAAGGGAGCGGCAGCCTTGCATCCGCTGACTAGGCATCTCATCCAAATTTCAGCACCACTCGCGCGCCGGACAGCGACCAGCTCCACATCTCGGAGAAGAAGGCATCCACCCCTTTGCAGATGATGCCACACAGCACAGGGATAAGTCTCCAGTAAAGTGCTCGGCTCCTTTTGTGTGGCGGACTTCCAACCAAATGTTTAGCTATTGCCAGTTACTCGGCACGTTTTTCCTCTTGCAGTTGAACAGGAGGCATCCGAAGCTGAAGAGGCGCAGAGGAAAAGCCCCACTTGTGGATATGCGTGCCAAGTCTACCTTATACTATCGTCGTTACGCGAAACTGCACTGGCTTCATTAAACAAAGAGCCCCATAGAGAATAACCGCCAACATATATTTTACGATAGATTTTTTATATTCACTTACAATCGTGCAGGCAATGCAGTTGGAGTGAAAATAGGCTGCAGTTTAATAATCCAATCGGACACGCCGTTCTATCTTCCTCCGAGCAAAGGATGAAAATGTAGCCTAATCGGTATCCTTTGGGTCGCTGCACCAAAGACACTATAAAGTCCCACCAGTGTCTCTGGACTCTGCTACTAGAGAGACGCTCAAAAATATCACAAGTTATTATGCCGGCTCAGGCGCACGTACCCCCCTTGAGTCTTAATTCAACTCATCAGTCTTCAGTTGCCCCACTGGGATATGGAGCTCAGCTGCAGACAACAAACAGTGGCACATGATCACACCGAATCTGTACAGCTGCGGAGATCATCCTTATAGATATCCCGAAGACTCCAGACGTCCCACCACTGTCGACGAAGGAGGGAATGCACTAAAAAAGACTCAATTACGCACCCGTCAAGCCAAATGTTCCCATTCGTGTCCGTTATTGATATATATATATAATAGAACCCTCTGAGTCTGACCGCAGAGGACTTTCATTTCCCATTTTCTTTCGCGTGTGCCGCCTCTGGAGTCGTGCCAGAACGCACGCACACTCAGGGTGCAGAGACTGTAACTTGCTCCTCACTGCACCATGTTGGGCACAACAATAGATACAATGCCACCACGAAGCCGATATAGGCGACTTCAAAAGTTTTAAAACCCACAGAGCGAGTGTTGCCATTTCCCCCGAAAGCTTGCCTATATATGACTTGTATCTCACAGCCTATAGCCATTTATAAATAGCGCACTTGATTGATTGATGGATTGAAAACTTTATTAACAGATTGCAGAATGGGTACAGTATACAGTACAGCTCAATACATACACTTGTTAAGGGGATGCAGACCAGAGAAAGACTTTCGTCTTGTTTACATCAGGGTCCCCCATTTTCAATTCATCATAACATATATGACATACATGACATACAGATAGACAGTGCTGCTACATCTATACATTTATGACATACCAGATTTGCAAATACAGTACTGTTTGTGATACAAAAAGAGTCCAGAAAAGAGAGTATATACATTTGACGTAGAAACTGTACATTGAAGTCTGGCAAAGGACAGTTGGATACTCGGGTCGAAACCGCGTCTCGACCATGAAATAATAAAACCCAGACAACTCTGATACAGCCCAGCAGCTAATAATCAACAGTCCTGAACATTATCAGCTACAGTATCTGAGACTAATGCATGTACTGTATCATCACACCCGGGCTGGACGAGGTGTCGTTGGTTCCACATGCGTCAAGGAATGCGCCAAAATAAAGGAATACAGGACAGCATTCCTGTGTCCGGTCAGAGCATGTATAACATGCTTTTCTGACGCAGGTCGTCTTTAGAACACCATGGGCATTGATTGATTGATTGATTGATTGATTGATTGATTGAAAACTTTATTAACAGATTGCAGAATGGGTACAGTACAGTACAGCTCAATACACACAATTGTTAAGGGGATGCAGACCAGAGAAAGACTTTCGTCTTGTTTACATCAGGGTCCCCCATTTCAATTAATCAGGACATATATATGACATACATGAGACATACAGATAGACAGTACTGCTACATCTATACATTTATGACATACCAAATTTGCAAATACAGTACTGTTTGTGATACAAAAAGAGTCCAAAAAAGGGAGTATATACATTTGACGTAAAAACTGTACATGTTGTGTGTGTAATGTGTGAGAATTGTACAAGTGACTCTCGAATTACTGTTGGAAAGACAAAACAAAGGGGGAACTCGCATGCTGGTAATGCGTGTAATGGACTCCAACAAAATCAATGTCGTGGATTGAATGATCCAAGAGAACATATTGATTGCATTACCGCCGGATTCTTTAAAAGGAGAAAACATTCATTCCACTGCACCGAAAGCAATAGGGGCCACTTATTATAGTTTATAGGCATTACAGAGCACAGATAAGGTTTATTTTTTTTTATTTATCCTTTATTTATCCAGGAATGTCCCATTGAGATACAAGATCTCTTCTTCCAGGGAGTCCTGGTTTAGAAATGATCTGAATTAAAATAGGCAAAATGTCAGATTATGTATTTATGTCAACCAACCAATTTCACATCACTGTATACTATAGCATCCTTGCTTATGCAAAAACATTTACAAAATACACCGTATTTCAGATCAAAACAGCAAAGTCAAGCCTGTAAAACGACTTTTACTGCACAAAGTTGCCTAGGCAACACAACGATATTTAGTTCTATAGCTATATATACTGTAGATATAGCCTAAACACAAACTAATGTCTAAAACGTGACAATGTTTAGAAGTGTTTTCACATCCACAGTCTGAGTCCTTTTTATCTGAAAATCCCATTGTGAATTCATAGACTACTGGCATTAGACCGAGACATACTTCAAATGGGATGTCTGCTCTTTAGATGAAAAGCCCTTTATTCACTGAGCTTTCAAAGGCGCTTGGCACCATATAGATATATAAACAATGGTCAGGTTTCAGGATAAACTATAGACAGAACCAGGATGCACTGACACAGATACTGGTATTGGTATGCCGTAATACCAGGCTAATAGGGTATTCTCCAGTACTAAAAATCTGATACAAAGAGAGCCATGGGTATATATATATATAACATGCCAGAAATCACAGCAAAGTGACTTGATTTTCTGCCTTAAAGGATGTTAGATGTCTCTAATAGAGTCAAATGTATAATATATATTTTGTCCAGTCTAAGTATGTTCATTAAAACGAATGGTTGGGACCGGTACTCGGTATCGGCTGATACTGAACAAGTGGTATCGGTGGCCTAGATGGTGTCGCTTTGCAGGGTCCCATCTTGAGTCTGTTTTAATTCACATTATACATTACTAACAGAGCCCACTCAATAAAACGTCCCATGTGCCTCAGTCCTCACCTACTACTACTACTACTACTACTACTACTACTACTACTACTACTACTACTACTACTACTACTACTACTACTACTACTACTACTACTACTACTACTACTACTACTACTACTACTACTACTACTACTACTACTACTACTACTACTACTACTACTACTATAATAAATGGGATTTGTTTAGCCCTTTTCTAGAATTCAAAGTCACTTCACAATAAGAGACTTGGGTTGGGCTGTCACTTTATTTTTAATTCTTTTTTTTTGATCGACTGTACTTTTTTCTCCCATTTTCTATTTTTCTCCCATCCCAATTTCGTATCTTCCAATCCTACCCTCCCCTGTCTCGAACGCTGTTAGGCCATGCCTCCCACAAGCCGGCTGCAATGTGGACGAAGCCTTGCATCACGTGTCCCCTCCGGTACTCGAGGAGGCAGCCGTCGCATCTTTTCACCTGCACAGCGCGATCTCTCAGCGGCGAGGGTCTGCGTGGGAGGGACACGCCGCCCCCGTCGCTTCCTGATTCTGCTGCGCAGGCGCACCAACCGACCTGTAGGAGTCGCTGTCCACAACGTCCGATCCCCACCCATCAGCTTTCCCACCCCCTAATACTGCCAATTGTGTTAGTATGAACGACCAGCCAAGCTGATAGCAATGCGGAAAGCTGGGCTCGAACCCAGCGTCTCCTGCATTGGTGGCGAGCGCCTTGCCCACTACACCACCTAGCCGCCCAGTTTATTTTTAATTATAATATCAAACTATATCGATCTAACCTGGTAAAAGGTCAATTGATGGAACTGTAATGTAAGTCAAAAGTGATATTAGTGAATTAATATTCAGCCACCTTGCTCTCTGTGTGCTCTAACTGCATTCTGTGTCATCTCTCCATCCCTCCTCCCCGCCTCGCTGCTTGACTGACTGCTGAGCACGGCAGAGGTGGGAGCTGCGGACTGGGGCCGCGCGAGTTCATGCAAACGAATCAATTCATATGGGAACAAAACTCGCTAGAGGGGCTCCTTCTCCACTAGAGACACTTAACCCTGAACTGCTCCTGATGAACGTGTTGGCTCCTCGCATGGTTGCCTCCACCATCAGTGTGTGAATGTGTGAGTGAATGGGAGGCAGAAAATGTAAAGCACTTTGGATTAAAGCACTATAATATGCAGTTCATCTGTCCATCCAAAAGGCACAGGCTTTATCCAATGTTCAGATTTCTGTCCTGGAATTATATGCAAATTAGTGCATATTTAAGTAGACCATGCCTCATTTGCATATTTAAACATACAATTTCAGAAAACTTGTAATACAAAAAAGTCTTGTCTTAATATAAGTAATCAACTGGGGAAGTTTCATTGTGATATCTATTAGTTAAATGTTTTACCCTATTCACCTGTAGTGTCTCGCCTTAAAGCACTATGCAGTTCATCTGTCCATCCAAAAGGCATGGGTTCAGGGGGGGGGGGATTCAATAAAGAATTCCGATAATATAAAAGTTTGAATGACTTCAAACAAATGCTCTTTCAGGACTCAAAATGCTCCCAATGTACAAATGGAGACGAAGGGACATTTATGCACATGTATTGGGACTGCCCACCAGTTAAGGCATTCTGAAAAGATGTGACCCATCAATTATCAAAACTCGTATCTTGGAATATACCAGTACACCCCTCTGTATTGCTTTTAAATGATGTTTTTGAGTTTGCAGTAAATCCACAGCTAAAGAGATTGGTCTTATCGGGTATCACAGTAGCTAAAAAACTGATCGCATCACGCTGGTTTCAACCGGAAAAAATGTGCCGGAAAGTTTGGTCTCTTACATATCTCGATGTGATATATCAAGAAATATCTACAGCAAGAATTCTGGGTCTCAACGAATCCAAAATGTCAATGTGGGTAGAAGTGGTGGAGAGAATAAAAGCTAGCTTATAATGGTAGTGTCTGGTTAGGAGTGAGGGATAATGGAGGTACTATCCAAGGAGGGGTCCGGGAGGGGGGGGTTCGAGCTGGAGCATATGTGTGTAGGGTTTTAGAAAATAGGTATTAGGGGTATGTCCTATATAAGCATTTGTATAATTGTTAATTTAGCTGGATATACACTGTATACGGTTAAAATATTATTATAGACTTTTTTTTTTGTCTTGTTTCTGTACTTGCATGTAATTTTAACCACCATGACTGTTAGTTTCATTATGCATTATGTGTTGAGTACTGACTTTTAATAATTTTTGTTTTGCAATAATAATAAAAAAAAAAAAAAAAAAAAAAAATGCTCTTTTACTTTGGATTTCTTCAAACTTGATTTGGGGGGAAAAGCGACAGGTCTATAAGGGACACACAATAAACACTCATAACACAAACAGGGATGAGGAGGAGGGGGCCCGGACAAGGCTGTGGTGGTGAAGAGATTAGAACATGGAGACAGACTGTGAGTCTCTATTGTCGTGTTTGGATTTGGTGCTAAGATCTATCTGTGTGTCATCAGCATAAAGCTGCCTGCAGATGCTACTGCAAGCATTCTACTCTTTGCTCAGTGCAAGGTCGTACAGCACAGACTCCTGCCAAGATCGTGATTGGTCTGTAGGTAGGATCTGTTGATGAGGTAGGATCTGATGATGAGGTAGGACTTGTTGATGAGGTAGGATCTGTTGATGAGGTAGGATCTGTTGATGAGGTAAGACCTGTTGATGAGGTAGGGCTTGTTGATGAGGTAGGATCTGTTGATGAGGTAAGACCTGTTGATGAGGTAGGACTTGTTGATGAGGTAGGATCTGTTGATGAGGTAGGATCTGTTGATGAGGGAGGGTCTGTTGATGAGGTAGGATCTGTTGATGAGGGAGGGTCTGTTGATGAGGTAGGATTCCACTTTCAGCCCTTCCCTACTAATGTTGGTCCTGAAGCACTACACTCCATTGATACCAGGAAATCAATGGACATGATACATAGGACACCTTCTTCTTTGGTAATGAGTCCCTATTGCCTGGGAAATGGCCCATGTAACCAATAGAAGTTACCTGATAGAAGTGATAGACGCTACCCTGTCTAGCATATACTGATATTGAGAGAGTATCAGAATATAAATACCTTGGTATTTGGCTTGATGAAAAATATAACATTTAAAATATCATGTGGGCGTTCTTGCCAGTACACTGCAGCAAAATATTGGCTTCTTATGCAGTATATTGAAGGAATAGAGCCAGCTTCCCTATAATACTGTGAAGTAAATTTTAACGAGCCTCAGTCAGCTTGTACAGATGAGAGCTTGATCACAAATTAAGTTTGCATTGGTTTGTAGTGTAGAATAATGACCCCCCCCCCCATCAAACAATCTCCCAGCCATGTTCAAACCCTCCCCCATTCATCCACATTTGTCTCTCACCTGATACAACACCCCCCCCTTTCTAACTTCCCCCTCCCCCCCTCATGGACCATCTTCCCTCCCGGAGACAGACGTCTCACACCGTCAGCGAAGGAACCCAAAACAATGGACCCCCCCCCCACTCTCTCTTGGGTATATAATAGGGGTGTAACAGTACACGTATCCGTACCGTGTTTCAGTACTGGACCTTCGGTTACGTGGCTGTGTGCCAAACGAATGCAACGGTACATTAACCCTTTCACTGCCACACGACAGCCGGTTAACCCTTTCACTGTGACACTACAGAAGGTTAGCCCTTTACTATCACACAACCGGCGGCGATGCTCCATCATTAGCATCATTAGCTCCACGGATGGTTAACCTTCTGTCGTGTGGCAGTGAAAGGGTTAACTTAACCACTAACGGAACGCACGTGCAGAACTTTTTTTTTGCATGCAGAATTTAATTTAAAAAAAAGTTCACCCCCCAAATATATAATTGGCGCAAAGTGCCGGGTGTTCGTTCAATCCACGCACAACACACACACACACACACACACACACACACACACACACACACACACACACACACACACACTTTCTCTCTCTCTCTCTCTCTCTCTCTCTCTCTCTCTCTCTCTCTCTCTCTCTCTCTCTCTCTCTCTCTCTCTCTCTCTCTCTCTCTCTCTCTCTCTCTCTCTCTCTCAGTGTGTGAGGGTGGAAGGGGCTGTCTCTCGGAGATCAAATTAATGATATGACGCTTTTTTTCTCTATTCAATAACGTTTTTTACCCTGAGGGATGATTTACAATAAAGTTCTAAAACAGAGAAGTAGGCTAAAAGGAGTTTACATAGCTTGCATAAAACTGTCTCGAGGTTCCACAAGTTAATCAAAATCCGAAGTATTTCCAACCGCAGGGCTTGAGATGCTCAGAACGCAAACCACTGTCTTCTGGTTGATGTTGTTGTTGTTGTTGTTGTTGTTCATTATTACTTGCACATTGTTCAGCTCAATGATGTTGCATGTCTCCTATCGGTCATGCAGCGCATTCAGGCCGACGGCCACTTCAAAACCGAGGTACGTATACGTACGCGAACCGTGGTTTTTGTGTACCGTTACACCCCTAGTATATAATGTGTTCAACTTTGTGTATCGGGAGCTCTCTGTGGGTACGTTCGGCCAGTATCCACTCGGAGTCATCCGCTTTAACTAATAATAATAAACCTGTGTTTAACCAAGTCTATATTTGACTAAGTACATTCATTGATCCGTTATATTCCTCTACAGTGGCTAACTAGCCGGAGCTACTGTAGTACGAGGAACAGCATGGATGGTGCTGAGGACTCCAATCAACAGCCCCATTGGTAAGTAAGAGATAGGGAAATATATCCCTTTAACCTCACTGGAGACCTGCCTGACCATAACCTAGAATAGTGGCTTACACCTGGAGGTCTCCCCCTCCTAACCCCACCCTCAACCTCAAAACCCTTATCTGACAAATGGTCAAATCCTCCTTCTACCACCTTCAGACTATTGCAAAGATACGGCCCTCTCTCACACACCCTGCTGCTGAAACACTGATCCACGCCTTAATTTCTGTGACTACTGCAACTCACTCCTCTACGACGGCATCAGTGCTATAGCTCCATCAATGAACTCCAACTGGTCCAGAATGCATCTGAAGAACTTCTAACCCACACTAAATCCTGAAAAACCTCCACTGGCTTCCTGTTTCCCACCGCATCAACTACAAAATCCTGGTTCTCATCTACAGAGCCTTTCATCAATCCCCCCTCCACTCCCCCCTACCAACCCTCTCTGTCACTCAGAGCCACCCCAGTCTGCCTCCTCTCCAGCCCCAAGGCTCTGGAACCCTCTCCCCCAAGACATTAGAGACTGAGAGTCTCTCTCAATGTTCCATTGCCTTCTCTTAGCCCCCCCATCCATCCTTGTGCGACCCCTTAGTATAAAAGCGACCTTGGGTTCTAGAAAAGCCTTATATAAGCATGTGATCATGATGTAAATGTAATCAAATTTATTGTTATTATAATGAAAACTCACTGTATATATAAAAAAAAAAAAAACGACATTTTCTCTCCCTTTTCATATGGAGTTAGTACATAGAATTCAGAAAGAGTAAACTCTCTTCAAAAATTCTCCTTGACTTGTTTAAAGAAGACGTGTCCGGCCCATGGGGATATTAACGTGTGTTGTCGGGCCTTACAAATAAATTTGATTTGATTTGATTTGACCGGCCCCACCCCATGAGAGATAACTCAATAACATGCCATTACGCCTCCGACATCCAGGGTACACACGTTGTATAAATGCATGCCATAACCTCTGTGACTTTGAATGCCATGTCTCATTCTTGTTACTGTTTCCTTTGTGGATATACAATGTGGCTCAAGGTATGAGGGTCACATGCCTGTGTGACCTACATAGAACATGTTCTCCAATTAGAAGGCAATTACTGGGGAGCCAGGCTGCATAATAATGCACAACTGTATTAATGGTGCCATCTAATCTAATTAGCTTAAGAATACGAGGATAGAATGCTGAACAAAAGCACAATTAGACCAATTACCCCGGCTGCCCTTGTGTCTATTATTCATAGTGGAGAGATTCAAGAAAACATGGATACAGATGTTTTTATATGCAGTATACATGTACAGTATACAGGTAACAAGGATCATGGTCTGGATTTTACCCCATGACGTTGCATGACGCCAGATGCAGTGGTAGAAATACTGCACACATCCTTTATTTAAAGGTGTGTCGCGGGTGGGGGTATGTGTGTGTCTGTATGGGGGTGTTGATGTACCTGCAGGATCCCAAGAGGAGGACACGCCCCGGGATGGTCTGGAGGAGGACCTAAAAGCTTACCTGGCCGGTGTAACCATAGATATCTATAGAACACTAGATAGCTTAAGGCGGAGTCACCAGCGTCACTGAACCGCCGCCATCTTGCTCGAGTCAGCCTTGAGTGAGAGTGAGTGAGCTGCACAGACAAAAATACTCATAACTCGCTGAAATATTGACGGATTTACAAACGGGTTGGTTTGCTATAAACATAAAAGATGTAGTTATGATACTGCAAAAAGATGTTTTTTTTACAAACCGCTTGAATCATAGCCACGTTAATAATGCTTGTAATAAACCAAACCGTTTGTAAATCTGTCAATATTTCAGCGAGTTATGAGTATGTTTGTCTGTGCAGCTCGCTCACTCTCACTCAAGGCTGACTCGAGCAAGATGGCGGCGGTTCAGTGATGTCACTCTCCATTGGCCGGCAGCGCGGGTAAGCTATCTAGTGTTCTATATATATCTATGGGTGTAACAGGCAAGTGTATATTTGCCTATGAGTATTCGAATCGCCGTCACAGTACTGCACCATGCTGTCCCTTCTTCCTTGTTTAGATGGAGTCCATGAAGTCCCGGTGGGAGCGTGGGGAGCCGTCCTATGAGGATGGTGATTTTGTGCAGAAGACAGCGACAGCAGGCGAGTGCGGGGCCACCAGGGGGGGTAGCCTAATTACCGTCATGCAGTTGTCACCTGACCCCCACGAGAAGCATCCAGGTCTAAGGCTAAGGTGTGCACACGCACGGATACTCTTCCCAAAGGGGCCAGCTGACCTACCACCATGAATTTCCCCAGGACCACAAACAGACATGGGAGAATGCGCCGAGAAACAGTAAGAAAGCTTTTATTGCATGAAAATAGATATTTAATACAAGGTTATATTTCTATATAAATAATTGGTCGGTTAGCCTAATTAAAAGACCCACGCCTCTTAAGCCTAGGGTAGTTAAAAGGAGGAAGCGCTCAATGCCCCGTAAACCCACCCCCAGACTGTTACTCCCACCCACGCCACCTATCCCCGCCCCTGAGACACTACACACGTGAAGGAAAAAGGGTCTGCCCTGCACACGGGTCTATGACTATCAAACGTTAATTTAGAATCACACTACACCACACGGTTCACTGTAAACAGCCTAAAAATAGGTATCGATATCACACCATCCCTCGGGGAGCCACGGCAAATAATTAGGGAGAATATAGGTAGATAAATACACACTAAGTGTTCACACAGTAACTAAGGGGGCTGGGATAAAATAGCACGGGCTGCTCACCGCTAGGGGTAGGGCCTAGGCCTAGAATACTCCTCTCATACCCTAGCCTAGGTTTGGGCAGTGGAAGCGCTGAGTTGACAAACACTAAAAACAAAGGTTTTAAGTATGACCGGGGCCCGAAGGTGAGGGCCGGAAGGACGCCACTCCCTTCCGCTCCCGTAGCCCCTCCCGCCTTCGGGCTAAAAACTGTTCTGTCTGTACTGGGGGGTTTTAGGCACTCCAAGCACCAGACGTGCAATAATGTCCTCCCGCTTGCAATGAAAGGCACAGTCAGTAAGAGCAAGGTCCCCCCGTTCACGGGTTCGTCACAATGCACAATGGATTAGATATCCTCCATATGATTTAGAAAAGAGAGAAAGGTAGTTCACAGAGGATGGAGAATCCACAATACTAGGTTCAAGTCTTCGACAGTTTTTACTGGCTTTACTGCATGCCGTTCCGATAATCTTCAACTTCACGCTACTAATAATATTCCTAATTCCAATGCAGTCACTGTTCGTCTATGTCTTCATTTACCACTCGGGAAACAGTTCGCTTGTCAGGCACGTATTCTACTGTCTTGCGTTCTTTACTCACGGCGCCCGGTGTGGCGATAATGTCTCTCCGGTCTGAAGCTCCACCCGTTTCCACTGCAGGGGGGAAACACCGCAGTCGCCGATATGAACTGGTTCCACTGGAGGAAAAGTACAAACACAAAAGAGTCGCATGTCCTCGTACTCCTACAGCCCCGCGTCCTCTGTTACCGTCCTCTCGACTCCCGTTTTCGTTCTGCTACTGTCCGTCATTGATTCTCCTTTCAGCAGTGCCAGCACTTCCGGGCACCGCCTCCGTCACGCCAGCCAGCCAATCACCTCGCGCTCCCTCCAACGACGCTCCCCAGCTGCGTAAGAAGAAGAGGGCACACATGTGTAGCCTGTATGACGTTTACATACGCTACCCCCCCCCTGGTGGTCCTGCACTCGCCTGCTGTAGCTGTCCTCTGCACAAAATCACCATCCTCCCAAGATGGCTCTCTCCGCTCCCGTCAGGACTTCCTGGACTCCGTCTAAACAAACAACAGGGACAGCATGGTGCAGTACAGTGACGGCACTTCACATATCATCATCAGCTGATATTCACTTGCCTGTTCCATCAGCCAGGTAAGCCTTTAGGTCCTCTTCCAGACCATCCCGGGACACATCCTCCTCTTAGGCTCCCGCAGGTACATACACACCCCCATACAGATACCCCTATACCCCCACCCGCGACACAGTCTACACATGTGTTCCCTCTTTCTTACGCAGCTGGGGGGTGCCGCTGGAGGGAGCAAGAGGTGGATTGGCTGGCTGGCGCGGAGGGGCGGTGCCCGGAAGGATGGGCGCTGTTGAAAGGAGGATCAATGGTGGACAGTAGACAGAACGAGAGTCGAGAGGACAACATGGGAGGACGCCGAGCTGCGGGAATACTGGGACACGCAACTCTTTGTCTTGTGCTTTCTTCCAGTGGAACATTTCCTGCTGCAGACGGCTGTGTGCACCCTGCTGTCGAACGGGTGGAGCCTCAGACGGGAGAGACATTGTCGCAACGCTGCGTGAGGGGCTACGGGAGCGGAAGGGGGAGGAGTCCTTCCGGCCCTCTCCTTCGGGGTCCGGTCATAATGAACCTTTTTGTATTGTTTGTGACTCAGCGTTTCCACTGCCCCAAACCTAGGTTAGGATATGAGAGGAGCATTCTAGCCCTGGCCATAACCCCTAGTGGTGAACAGCACCCACTATCCTATACAAGCCCCCTTAGTTTGCTGTGTGACACCCAGTGTGTATTGACATAACATGTGTTCTCTATAATCATTTGCCGTGACTCCCTGAGATATGGTGTGATATATATATATATTTCAGGCTATTTGCAGTGAACTGTGTTTTGAGGTGTAGTGTGATTCTGGTCTAGTTGTGTGATAGTCTTAGACCTGTGTGCAGTGTGAGTACTCTTCCTCACGTGTGTAGTGCCTTAGGGGCGGGGACAGGTAGTGTGGGTGGGAGTAGCAGCCTGGGGTTGGCCGTCAGGGCATTGAGCGCTTCCGCATTTTAATTACCCTAGGCCTAGGGGCGTGGGTCTTTTAGAAATAGGTTAGCTAGTAGTTATTTATTTAGAGTATAACCTTGTATGTTAGATATCTATTTTCCTATAATAAAATCTTTCTTATTGTTTCTTAAAGCATTCTCCTGTGTCTGTTTGTGGTCTTGGGGAAATTCATTGCGGTAGGTCAGATGAGCCCTTTGGGAAGTGTATCCGTGCGTTTGCACACGTTAACCTTAGACCTGGATACTTCCCATGGGGGTCTGGTGACAGGTGCTATTGGTAAGATTTATGATTGTTTGGAATGAGAACCATGTTGGACTCATCCATATGTAAATCACATTCAATGAGACCATTTCAATTTTGCAGAGCAGAACAAAGTTACGACCATTTGGACATTTTTAATTACCATTAAATGATGTTCTTAATAGGGATGCTCGATATTGGCTTTTTTACCGATACCGATATTCCGATATTGTCCAACTCTTAATTTCCGATACCGATATCAACCGATATCAACCGATACCGATATATGCAGGGTTTCCCACCCCAAAAAACGGAATAATTTCAGGTAACTAATCATTTCACTGGATATATATATAACAAATATTGTTATTGTTTTTTTCTTTTTTTAAACCGATACCGATATTTTCCGATATCACATTTTACTGCCGATATCGGCTGATAATATCGGTCGGCCGATAATATCGGACATCCCTAGTTCTTAATGAACTAAATCCCCTTGGAGCTTCTCTGGTAGAAGCTCCAAGTAAGTATAAGTATCACCCTTCGTCGTATAAGTATCACCCTTCGTCTCTGTTTCCTCATCCTTCTCTGCAATTGTGCTCTCCTCACCTTATCGTCACCCACGATCCTAACACCTGTGACGGGGGCGGTCAATGAGGTACGGACTGACAGCTTTTCCTTCCTCCAGAAGCCTGAGCCTAAAGGTCACATGGTACTGGGGCTACGGTGGTTACTGAAACAGGTTCATATTACGCCACTTGTGACAGTGGGTCAGGAGATAGAGCAGTTGTCTGGTAATCAGAAGGTTCCCGGTTAGATTCCGGCTCCTCCCGGCAGCAAGTCAAAATGTCCTTGAGCGGGTTGGCACCTTGTATATGGTTGCCTCTGCCGTCGGTGTGTGAATGTGTGAGTGAATGGGTGAATGTGAGGCATAAGTCGTAAAGGGTTTTGGACAAAAGCGCTATATAAATTACTCATCGGACAGTGACAAACCGTTTTGATTATATTTCATTTCTCAAACCATCTCAGACCCACTCTTATCCGAGCTCCGGGAGGGTCATCAAGGAGAAGTCTCCTTTTCTCAGTCCTTGCCCCACAAGGGTGGAACGAACTGCCCACCACAGTTAGGACAGCCGAAACCCGTCCAATCTTTCGCCGTCGAATAAAGACGCACTTCTTCAACCATTATCTGAAATGAAAAGAAAAAAAAACTCTAACCTTACTGTCATGCACTTGTCCTAATAAACTAACCTACACTGTAGCACTCAACACTTTGATGAACATTGTTACTCAGCTGATAGAGTTGTGCCCTTCCTGATGACTTGTCGTACAGAACTTGTAAGTCGCTTTGGATAAAAGCGTCAGCTAAATGACTAAATGTAAATGTAAAATGCTGATTTGAAGAAATTACCTTCTGCAAGTTTAAATATCAAATGTAAAAGTACACATTCTACACTACATTATATGACATTCTTGTATCTCACTGCTTGGGAGAGTTTTAAAGGTTATGTGACTCACTTATCCTGCCTCTGATTACCTCGTCATAAAAGTTGGCTGGGTCAACCTTTGAAAGTGTTGCAGCATTTTATCAACTCATCACATATTAACCTATAAGGAGGAAGACGATGTACATATATATTATTAACCTTTCGCGTGTTTCTCTTTGTTCTGGGCAGAATGTCTTGGCATCTCCACGCTACTGTATATTCTGCCTGTTGCAATGTATTCTTTTTCCATTCCTATAGGGAGGAAGATGACGTAGATATGAACCTAATAGGGAGGAAGACGACGTACATATTAACCTATAGGGAGGAAGACCATGTATTTGGCATGCACCTCCAAGCCTCCAGCCTTCCCGTCTTCTGTAACCCTTGGTTTTACTCACTCTATCCCGGCCTAGCTTCTCTCTCTCTCTCTCTCTCTCTCTCTCTCTCTCTCTCTCTCTCTGGCTCGCCGACGTGTATGACCTTTGCCCTGCCCGACTACTCTTCTCCGTGTGAATCTCCTGGAGAACCCGTTCCCGGCTACGACCCCCCTTTTCCTAATAAATAAATCCGCAGTTTGTGTTTTCTCTGATTCGACATCGTCTCTGCCTGTTTGTATCTGCACCTGGGTTCTTCTGGCTATAGTACAATTACAGTATATTATTAACCTATAGGGAGGACGACCATGTATACAGTATATTAACCTATAGGGAGGAAGATCACGTACATATTAACCTATAGGGAGGAAGACCATGCATATATATTCAGCTATATGGAGGAAGACCACATCAAGACTCTTGCCTATTCTAGTACATTGAAATGACTTAATATAAGCAAACTACCAACCATACGGTTCTGATGATGACATATGACATGTTTGACTGTTTCTGTGTCTGCAGCTTTTAATGCAAATGAGCTGCAAATTGATTCTGCTGCCACTTTGCACTCATCCACACTGTGATGACTTCTGTCTATTGTACTGATGAAGCAGAGGAGCCGAGAACAAAAGGCATTTCACTCCTACTCGTTCATTACAGGACGACATAACGAATCAAATCTGAATCTGAATCAAATGCATTGCTTTACCTCTAAAATGTTCTCGGAAACTTATTATCTTGACCGTTTGGTGGAAAACAGAAGCAAGCCGGACCCATGCTCTTTTATAATCACAGGTACAGCTGATCTTTATCATGGGTTCAAGATCAAGAGCTTGGTAACATTTTAAATCCATGATTTTAAACCATTCTGTGTCTGTTTGTACGTGTCTAGGAAAGCATCTCCCTCCATTGTATCTCTCTCTATCACCTGTCTCCCTCCCTAACTTATCTCTCCACTAGCTCACCTACAACCCCACCTCTCGCTCTCTCTCTCTCTCTCTCTCTCTCTCTCTCTCTCTCTCTCTCTCTCTCTCTCTCTCTCTCGCTCTCGCTCTCGCTCTCGCTCTCTCTCTCTCTCTCTCTCTCTCCTCATATTTAGCGAGTCAGCAACCCACCTACTGTACATATAATCATAATAATAATAATAATATGATATAAAGAAATAACTATTTATAAATATAACATGGTGCTGAACCAAAACATTTATTTGAGAAACCAAATAGATTTGACAAAACAAAGCGTCCAACCTGTTAACATTGGTGCTGAAAGGCGCTTCCATGAGATGTGTGTTTCCAGTCAAATCTGTGTGAGACTTTGGCTATTCTATTGTGCTCACACAAGGAATGTGATACAATTCCTATGGACTTCTACAGCACCTGTTGAGGCAGGAGACGAAAGTCTCTCTCTAAACGAAGACTTCTAAAAGCAAGAAATTCTAGACCATCTTTAAGTCCTATTTTAAAAAACCTGTAACCATGTCCTTGTTTGGTCTTGTTTTTCTGTTACTATATTTGTGAGGTTTTGCCCGCTGCTCACCACCTTTTCTCTGTTTCTTTAAAGCCTACTGTTAGAAATTCCCTTCTCACTCACTCTCTCTAGCCCCCACCCTCTCGTTCTTTACTCTCGTTTACTCTCAGTGGCCACACCTGGACTATTATCAATTACCTCTCGCACCTGTGGTGGCAGGCTAATTAGTTCCCCGGTGGGCTTTAAATACCAGGGCGCTTCCCCTCGTTTCGGCGTGGGGTCGTGTTGTATACTTGCCGAGTCATATTCTCTAAACATCTAGACTCTTTCGGGAGATCCTCTGTCTGCCTATGCTGTTTTATCTCCGGCGTGAGACGAGGTGCAAGCTTTGGCCACCTGTCGCCGTTTGCCTGGAGGGAGACATTGTACTGCGCTCTCTAATCCTCTACGGGAGGTATTCCAGTGTTCCACTCCAGACCAGCGCGCCAGATGCGCTCAAGCCTTCGTCTGCTGTCGCCGTAGCCTGTGGAGGAGACTGTTCTGCGCTCCCTGTAACTTCCACGGGAGGCACCCCAGCGTTCCACTGCAGACCCCAGCGCAGCTGTTTGTCCTGACGCACATCCAGACCAGCGCGCCAGATGCGCTCAAGCCTTCGTCTGCTGTCGCCGTAGCCTGTGGAGGAGACTGTTCTGCGCTCCCTGTAACTTCCACGGGAGGCACCCCAGCGTTCCACTGCAGACCCCAGCGCAGCTGTTCGTCCTGACGCACATCTAGACCAACGCGCATCTTCCGGACCCTCGGGCTTGGCACGCTCTCCAGTCACCAGCGCGCAACGCGCATCTGCAAGGGCTTGGCACGCTCTCCAGTCACCAGCGCGCAACGCGCATCTTCAAGGGCTTGGCACGCTCTCCAGTCTCCAGCGCGCAACGCGCATCTTCAAGGGCTTGGCACGCTCTCCAGTCTCCAGCGCGCAACGCGCATCTTCAAGGGCTTGGCACGCTCTCCAGTCTCCAGCGCGCAACGCGCATCTTCCAAGGATCCTCGTGCTTGGCACACTCCTCCTCGCAGACGCACCCCGAGGCGTCTCTCGGTTCCGACGCGCACACCAAGGTGTGGCGCGCACTCTGTTCCTCGGCTCCGACAGCGGCTACCCGGTGGACGACACCCTCGCCACCGCCACTGTTCCGACGCGCACACCAAGGTGTGGCGCGCACTCTGTTCCTCGGCTCCGACAGCGGCTACCCGGTGGACGACACCCTCGCCACCGCCACTGTTCCGACGCGCACACCAAGGTGTGGCGCGCACTCTGTTCCTCGGCTCCGACAGCGGCTACCCGGTGGACGACACCCTCGCCACCGCCACTGTTCCAGCACCCTGTTCCTCGGCTCCGACAGCGGCTACCCGGTGGACGACACCCTCGCCACCGCCACTGTTCCAGCACTCTGTTCCTCGGCTCCGACAGTCGGCTACCCGGTGGACGACACCCTCGCCACCGCCACTGTTCCAGCACTCTGTTCCTCGGCTCGGACAGCCAGCCACCCGGTGGCGATGCCCTCGCCCCGCTGCTGTCCCTGTACCTTTACGCATACGCCTGGGTGAGTTTTGATTGTGATGTCACTCACTCAGCGTAGTGCCCTTGCCCCCGTTCCCGCTGCTGTCCCTGTACCTTTACGCATACGCCTGGGTGAGTTTTGATTGTGATGTCACTCACTCAGCGTAATGCCCTTGCCCCCGTTCCCGCTGCTGTCCCTGTACCTTTACGCATACGCCTGGGTGAGTTTTGATTGTGATGTCACTCACTCAGCGTAGTGCCCTTGCCCCCGTTCCCGCTGCTGTCCCTGTACCTTTACGCATACGCCTGGGTGAGTTTTGATTGTGATGTCACTCACTCAGCGTAATGCCCCTTGCCCTCGTCCCGCTGTTGTTCCTGTACCATTACGCATACGCCTGGGTGAGTTTTGATTGTGATGTCACTCACCCAGCGTATTGCCTCCGTTTAGTTCTCTCTTAGTTATTAGTTTGGACATTTCATCTCCCACTCTGTTTTGTTCTCTCGTGGATATTATTTTGGACATTTCATCTCCCACTGTGTGTTTGTTCACACGAAGATAGTATTTACTTTGTTACTTTGTTATTTGGACTGTTCTGCATCTGCTCTGTTTGTTCCCTTTGAATATTAACCCTCTCCTCTGTTCTGCAGAGCGGCCCAGATGTTTTCCCACCAGTCCCCAGTTCCTCCCTGTCCCCAGCCCGCCTCCGCGGTCCTCTGTTCCCAGTTCCTCCCTGTTCCCCAGCCCGCCTCCGCGGGCCTCAGTCCCCTCTGTTCCCTAGTTCTCCCCTTTCTAGTTCCACCTAGTTCCTGGTCCCAAGTTCTCCCCTTCTAGTTCCACCTAGTTCCTTGTCCCTAGTTCTCCTAGTCCCTAGTCCTCTTTCCCTAGTTCTCCTAGTCTCTAGTTCCTCTGTTCCCTAGGCGTTCCCTTAACCTTCCCTTAGGCGTTCCCTTACCTTCCCTTAGTGTTCCCTTTTCCTGCCCGCCTCTTAAAGGCACTTTACCTTCCCCTCTTGTGTTATTCCAGTGTTTTGTGTTTTCTCCCTTAAAGGGACAGTGCCCTTTTTCCCTGTTCTAAATAAATATCTGTTTCTTGGCAAACCATCATACCTGTCTTGTGTTGTGCGATTGGGGTCGGTTACAAACCATAACAGTACGACCCCACCAAATCGACGACCCCAGCCAGCACAGACGGTGTATGTTGAGTTTGCCTTTTTTTTTCTTGTTCCCTCTAGCTCCCCTGTTAGCCCTGTTAGCTCCCCTGTTGGCTTGTTAGTCTCCCCTCTAGCTCCCCTGTTAGCCCTGTTAGCTTCCCTGTTTGCCCAGTTTAGCTTCCCTGTTAGTCCTGTTTAGCTCCCTTGTTAGCCTGTTACTCCCCTGTTTAGCTTGTTAGTCTCCCCGGTTAGCTCCCCTGTTTGCTTCCCGTTTTGCCCTGTTTGACCCCCCTGTAGCTAGCCATGCCCTGGCAGCTAACCCAGTCCCTCAGCAGAGCCCCTGTCTGCTAGCTTGCCCCGGCTGCTAGCACAGCCTCTATGTTTTTGCAGCCCTTGCTGCTGGCATAGGCCCTGTAGCTAGCCATGCCCTGGCGGCTAACCCAGTTTCCCTCTGCATGGCCCCGGTCTGCTAGCTTGGCCCCGGCTGTTAGCACAGCCTCTATGTTAATGCAGCCTTGCAGCTGGCATAGGCCCTGTAGCTAGCCAGGCCCAAGCAGCTAACCCGGTCCCTCTGCATGGCCTCCACTTTTTTGTGTAGTTTATCCCACTGCTAGGACTGCCCTTTCAGCTAGCAAGGTCAGTTTTTCTCACACAGCTAGGACTGTCCTTCCAGCTAGCTTGTGCTCTCATGCTGGTCCAGCCCTGTCTGCCAGCCTAGCTCCGGCAGCTAGCGCAGCCTCTATGTTGATGTAGCAGTACAGCTAGCATAGGCCCTGTAGCTATCAGTGCCCTGGCAGCTACCCTTTCCCTCTGCTAGCCTGGCTCCGGCAGCTTGCGCAGTCTCTATGTTGATGTAGCAGTACAGCTAGCATAGGCCCTGTAGCTATCAGTGCCCTGGCAGCTAACCTTCCCTCTGCTAGCCCTTTCCCGGTGCTTCCATGGTTACCCCTTAGCTACCCTGCTTGCCCCTCAGTTCCTCTAGACCAGTTCCTCTAGACCAGTTCTCTAGACCAGTTTTCTAGACCAGTTCTCTAAACCAGTTCTCTAGACCAGTTCTCTTGCCCAGTTCGCTAGACTAGTTCTCTAGACCCAGTTCCTCTAGACCAGTTCCCCCAGTTGCCCCTCTGCTACCCTAGTTACCCCTCGGCGACCCTGTTTCTTTTGCTAGCCCCACTCTTGTGGTGGCTTCCCCTGCTGGCTTGGCCAGTACCTCTTGTTTTGCCCCCTGCCACTCTGTCTGTATTTGTTTTGGGTCGCCAGGTGGCTCCCGTTGAGGGGGGGGTACTGTGAGGTTTTGCCCGCTGCTCACCACCTTTTCTCTGTTTCTTTAAAGCCTACTGTTAGAAATTCCCTTCTCACTCACTCTCTCTAGCCCCCACCCTCTCGTTCTTTACTCTCGTTTACTCTCAGTGGCCACACCTGGACTATTATCAATTACCTCTCGCACCTGTGGTGGCAGGCTAATTAGTTCCCCGGTGGGCTTTAAATACCAGGGCGCTTCCCCTCGTTTCGGCGTGGGGTCGTGTTGTATACTTGCCGAGTCATATTCTCTAAACATCTAGACTCTTTCGGGAGATCCTCTGTCTGCCTATGCTGTTTTATCTCCGGCGTGAGACGAGGTGCAAGCTTTGGCCACCTGTCGCCGTTTGCCTGGAGGGAGACATTGTACTGCGCTCTCTAATCCTCTACGGGAGGTATTCCAGTGTTCCACTCCAGACCAGCGCGCCAGATGCGCTCAAGCCTTCATCTGCTGTCGCCGTAGCCTGTGGAGGAGACTGTTCTGCGCTCCCTGTAACTTCCACGGGAGGCACCCCAGCGTTCCACTGCAGACCCCAGCGCAGCTGTTCGTCCTGACGCACATCCAGACCAGCGCGCCAGATGCGCTCAAGCCTTCGTCTGCTGTCGCCGTAGCCTGTGGAGGAGACTGTTCTGCGCTCCCTGTAACTTCCACGGGAGGCACCCCAGCGCAGCTGTTCGTCCTGACGCACATCTAGACCAACGCGCATCTTCCGGACCCTCGGGCTTGGCACGCTCTCCAGTCACCAGCGCGCAACGCGCATCTGCAAGGGCTTGGCACGCTCTCCAGTCACCAGCGCGCAACGCGCATCTTCAAGGGCTTGGCACGCTCTCCAGTCTCCAGCGCGCAACGCGCATCTTCAAGGGCTTGGCACGCTCTCCAGTCTCCAGCGCGCAACGCGCATCTTCAAGGGCTTGGCACGCTCTCCAGTCTCCAGCGCGCAACGCGCATCTTCCAAGGATCCTCGTGCTTGGCACACTCCTCCTCGCAGACGCACCCCGAGGCGTCTCTCGGTTCCGACGCGCACACCAAGGTGTGGCGCGCACTCTGTTCCTCGGCTCCGACAGCGGCTACCCGGTGGACGACACCCTCGCCACCGCCACTGTTCCGACGCGCACACCAAGGTGTGGCGCGCACTCTGTTCCTCGGCTCCGACAGCGGCTACCCGGTGGACGACACCCTCGCCACCGCCACTGTTCCGACGCGCACACCAAGGTGTGGCGCGCACTCTGTTCCTCGGCTCCGACAGCGGCTACCCGGTGGACGACACCCTCGCCACCGCCACTGTTCCAGCACCCTGTTCCTCGGCTCCGACAGCGGCTACCCGGTGGACGACACCCTCGCCACCGCCACTGTTCCAGCACTCTGTTCCTCGGCTCCGACAGTCGGCTACCCGGTGGACGACACCCTCGCCACCGCCACTGTTCCAGCACTCTGTTCCTCGGCTCGGACAGCCAGCCACCCGGTGGCGATGCCCTCGCCCCGCTGCTGTCCCTGTACCTTTACGCATACGCCTGGGTGAGTTTTGATTGTGATGTCACTCACTCAGCGTAGTGCCCTTGCCCCCGTTCCCGCTGCTGTCCCTGTACCTTTACGCATACGCCTGGGTGAGTTTTGATTGTGATGTCACTCACTCAGCGTAATGCCCTTGCCCCCGTTCCCGCTGCTGTCCCTGTACCTTTACGCATACGCCTGGGTGAGTTTTGATTGTGATGTCACTCACTCAGCGTAGTGCCCTTGCCCCCGTTCCCGCTGCTGTCCCTGTACCTTTACGCATACGCCTGGGTGAGTTTTGATTGTGATGTCACTCACTCAGCGTAATGCCCCTTGCCCTCGTCCCGCTGTTGTTCCTGTACCATTACGCATACGCCTGGGTGAGTTTTGATTGTGATGTCACTCACCCAGCGTATTGCCTCCGTTTAGTTCTCTCTTAGTTATTAGTTTGGACATTTCATCTCCCACTCTGTTTTGTTCTCTCGTGGATATTATTTTGGACATTTCATCTCCCACTGTGTGTTTGTTCACACGAAGATAGTATTTACTTTGTTACTTTGTTATTTGGACTGTTCTGCATCTGCTCTGTTTGTTCCCTTTGAATATTAACCCTCTCCTCTGTTCTGCAGAGCGGCCCAGATGTTTTCCCACCAGTCCCCAGTTCCTCCCTGTCCCCAGCCCGCCTCCGCGGTCCTCTGTTCCCAGTTCCTCCCTGTTCCCCAGCCCGCCTCCGCGGGCCTCAGTCCCCTCTGTTCCCTAGTTCTCCCCTTTCTAGTTCCACCTAGTTCCTGGTCCCAAGTTCTCCCCTTCTAGTTCCACCTAGTTCCTTGTCCCTAGTTCTCCTAGTCCCTAGTCCTCTTTCCCTAGTTCTCCTAGTCTCTAGTTCCTCTGTTCCCTAGGCGTTCCCTTAACCTTCCCTTAGGCGTTCCCTTACCTTCCCTTAGTGTTCCCTTTTCCTGCCCGCCTCTTAAAGGCACTTTACCTTCCCCTCTTGTGTTATTCCAGTGTTTTGTGTTTTCTCCCTTAAAGGGACAGTGCCCTTTTTCCCTGTTCTAAATAAATATCTGTTTCTTGGCAAACCATCATACCTGTCTTGTGTTGTGCGATTGGGGTCGGTTACAAACCATAACAATATTCTGAAAAGCCATATCATTGGTTTAGAATTGACCAAAGCTGACAGCATGCCCGGTGACGATATATAAGTCGCTTGTTTCTCTTTGTTCTGGGCAGAATATATTGGCATCTCCACGCTATATTCTGCCCGTTGCAACATATTCTTTTCCCATTGCAACATATTATTTTCCTGTTTATGCTTTGCTTGTACATTTTTTAATAAACCTCTGAAAGATGAATTCTACCTTTCATTATTTAAGATTAACGCAACAGTTGTCTGATTTCACAGTGTTTGTGATAGTAGTAGGCCCATCAGAGACCCAAATGGCGGCACGTGGTGTAGTGGTTAACACTGTCGCCTCACAGCTAGAATGTCCAGGGTTCGATTCCCGCTTGGGGACCAGGTTTCCGCGTTGCCAGGTACCCAGGTGGGGTATCTCCCAGGCTTTTCTGTGTGGAGTTTGCATGTTCTCCCCGTGCTCACAAGGGTTTCCCCCCCGATAAGATAAACCCAATGGAAAAACATGCACAACAACAGATCGCTAACGCTGTTGCGTCCTTGATGAAGACGGGCACTTGGATTGGTCCCCGGGGCGCGGCTCACGTCGACGCCCTATCTGCTCCCGGCTGCCCTTGGGGGGAAGGACGACGGGATGGGTCAAGTGCAGAGACTCAATCGCATTACGCGACACAAGAAATTGCATGTGTGTGTGTGCCGCCCATCGCATGTGTGTGTCGTTTGCATGCCAAATAAATACTTCCTAAGTCCTGCATTATTAATGTACAGTATGTGTAGTTTTTCATAATATAAGATGATGATCGAATACTGTAGTATAGTAGGCTAGTAATGTACAAGAACATGGAGTAAAGTACAGTAAGCTAGTATTGTACAAGAACCTGGAGTAAATGAGACTAGTAGGCTAGTATTGTACAAGAACCTGGAATAGAGTAGGGTAGTAATTTTAGGGATGCAGGAAGGGAAGGCTGCAGCACCCCCACCTGTTGGCCGGGAGTTGTAACTGCCAAAAACGTTACTAAACAAATCAATAAATAAGTTAGCATAAAAAGTTGTAATGATATTTTCTGGTTATCTGACCTGACGCACAAACGCAGTGCACAGATTGGGCGCAAAAGGATCACGGTTGAGGTTGACCAGTAATGGTTGCTACTACTCTGGGTGGTGCTTCTATGGAAGCAGCTAACAACAACTATTTTGGCATCGGTGAAAAGCCTTTCCAGCCCAAGGAGTTTGCAATCCCTGCCAGGTGGTTTGGAAAGGAAACATGCACCCGATCCTTCAACTCAGGCTGGTTTAAACAGTGGACATGGCTTCACTACCTAAGATAAAGTGTGGTTGTGTTAAAGAAGCTGGTCAGTGCAGACAGGATCAGGGATGGGAGTTTCATAAAAGGAGGATTTAACAACTGGCTAAAGGCAGGAGAAACATTTAGGGAGCATGATAAGTCCCATCAACACACAGAGGCCATCAACAAACTGGCATAAAGGGTAGGGAAATGTGTCTTTATTATCTCTCCAGTGCATGCCCACTTGTTTGGTCTCCTGCTGGTGGCTGGCAGGCCCAACGTCACTGTCTTAGCACTGTCATGTTTCAGCACCACGAACAGCGATTTTTGTTGTGTGTAGGGTTGTTAACACCTTTTTCGGGCCCCATCTATTCACTGCCACGCTTTAAAAGATAGGAGTCCATCACCTTGTTTGTAGAGCTATAACTATATTCTATATTATAGCTATGGATACAATACTATGGTCATTTGACAGTGACTTTCTTCCAGTCAAGTTGCAAAAAAGAGATAATTTTTCCATGCATACATTTGCGCGTTATACCGTGGTGAATATAAGTATGTTTTTAGATCAGTCTGGGGTAATTCCCGAAATGCTGAGGAAAAGCCTTATTCCAGCGATTCCAAGTATTGATGTCCATCGTGTCGCCAACATAATTCACCAGACATCATGCATCGGGAGCATTTGATTCTTCTCAATCCGACCATTATAACCGCAACCCTTGTGGGGGGGGGAAAACGACCCAGAGACATTAGATCGACGCACAGGCCAAGATACAAGGTTTCAAAGGGTGCTTGATACGCCATCTAGCTGGATGCGGCTGGTATTGCACTTTGGCAACCTCAGACTCATTCCCTATGGTAACACCATGCTCCCTGGATGGATAATGAATAAAAATATCGAAAAAAAGGAAAAACTATCCAAAAACGTATTAACACGTGTTTGGCACTCAACGGTTGGGGCCCAGAAACGTATTAAATCAAATCAAATCAAATCAAATTTATTTATAAGGCCCGACAACACACGTTAATGTCCCCATGGGCCGTACATGTCTTCTTTAAACAAGTCAAGAAGAAAACATAACAATAAGTCAAGAACAGAACAAGAACACCATAAGGTCCAACAAATTTAAAATAAATGCAAATAAATGAAAGAATGCAAGCACTCCCAGACATACCCCACGCAAAGGTAAGGAAAAACTCACTAAAACCTAACAATAGGGAAAAATGCTCCACAGGCAATGTGGAGGAGAGAAACCTTAGAAGAAAAACCAACCCTGAACCCCACCGTCATAGGCAACTATCGTCCTGTTTCTCTTCTCTCCTTCCTTTCTAAAACACTTGAACGTGCTGTATCCAACCAACTTACTGCTTATCTCTTACAGAATAATCTCCTAGACCCTAATCAGTCTGGCTTCCGGACTGGCCACTCCACAGAAACGGCCCTCATTGCGGTCACAGAGGCACTTCACTTAGCAAAAGCGAAAGGCCTCTCCTCTGTCCTGATTCTCCTAGATCTATCTGCAGCCTTCGACACAGTCAACCATCAGATCCTCCTCGCAGCCCTCGCAGGAATGGGAGTGGCTGGATTTGCGCTGACATGGCTGACATCATACCTCAATGACCGCTCCTACCAAGTGTCATGGAGAGGGACCCTGTCGACCACCCGCCCCCTGCGGACGGGTGTCCCCCAGGGCTCGGTCCTAGGACCCCTTCTCTTCTCCCTCTACACTAAATCACTGGGTAACATTATCACGTCTCATGGCTTCTCGTATCATTGTGATGCCGATGATACTCAACTCTTCCTCTCCTTCCCTCCCTCAGATATCCACGTCTCTGAGCGGATCTCGGCCTGTCTGTCCGACATCTCCGCCTGGATGACGACCAACCACCTCAAACTGAACCTAAGCAAAACAGAATTGCTCCACCTGCTGGCCAAATCCTCCCCCCTGACCGACCTTTCCATCACAGTCGAGAATGCAGCTGTGACCGCGTCCCCGACCGCCAAGAACCTTGGTGTTGTCCTCGACGACCAGTTGAACTTCTCTGCTCACATCGCAGCGACAACCAGAACCTGCAGATTCCTCCTGAGCAATGTCAGAATGATCCGCCCCTTCCTGACAAAAGAAGCCACCCAACACCTCGTCCAATCAACAGTCATCTCCCGCCTCGACTACTGCAACGCACTGCTTGCTGCCACCAACTCATTCAACTCACACTGCTTGCTGCCACTTCAACTCATTCAAAACGCAGCGGCCCACCTGATCTCAAACCTACCGAGGTCGGCCCATGTCACCCCACTTCTTAGGGACCTGCACTGGCTCCCCATTGCTGCACGTATCCGCTTCAAGGCCCTCGACCTAGCATACCGTGCGGCAAAGGGAACCGCTCCCGCCTACCTCCGGTCAATGGTCTCTAACTACACACCCTCAAGACCCCTACGCTCTGCATTTTCTGGCCGCCTCAGACCTACTCCTATCAAAGCTCTGGGAGGGTCATCAAAGAGAAGCCGCCTATTCTCAGTCCTTGCCCCACAATGGTGGAATGAACTACCCACCCCAGTTAGGACAGCCGAATCCCGTCCAATCTTTCGCCGTCGACTAAAGACGCACTTCTTCAACCATTATCTGAAATAATGATTTTTTGAATAATAATCTAACCCCAACTAACCTTACTGTCATGCACTTGTCCTAATAAACTAACCTACACTGTAACACGCAACACTTTGATGAACATTGTTACTCAGCTGATAGAGTTGTACCCTTCCTGATGACTTGTCGTACAGAACTTGTAAGTCGCTTTGGATAAAAGCGTCAGCTAAATGACTAAATGTAAATGTAAATGTAAGGGCCATTCAAGGGGGATCTCCCTTCTTAGATGTCGTGATAGTAGTGTTGCAGTGAAAACAGGCGAACAGTTGGTAAGCATGCGCTCATGTGTGTAGTGAAATAGCAACTGAACATTTTGAAAGATTAAAGATAGAGCTGATAGCGATAGCAACTGAACATTTTGAGAGATTAAAGATAGAGCTGATAGCGGATCTATTTGAGGCAAAGGGGCGGCGCAAAGAGGGTCGCGTCCTCCCGGTCTTCATCACGGGACGTCCAACACTCCGGTCATCACTCCGAGACAGCCGGAGACAGGGAGACAGGGGGCGGCGCAGAGAGTGTTGCATCCTCCCGGTCATCATCACGGGACGTCCAACACTCCGGTCATCACTACAAGACAGCTGGAGACAGCGAGACAGGGCGGTGGCGCAGAGAGGGTTGCATCCTCCCAGTCTTCATCACAGGATGTCCAACACTCCGGTCATCAGTCCAGGCTCGCGGCTGTCTGTGTGTCTGTGTGTGTGTGCGTGTGTGTGGCTGTGTGCCGTTGGGTGCAGGAGGGACTGGGGGAGCCTGGCGCTATGAGGCCCTTTTCATTCTTGCATGAGGAAGGATAATAACGATGATCTAGCATTGATTTCAGGATGATTAGATAATCAGGTGAAAAATGACAACGTGTTTAGTGTATTCCACTAAAGGGCTATTATCGCATATTTTCCCGGGATTACTAAGAATCACCAAAACTATATTCATATTCATAACGGTATAAAACGGAAATGTACGGATGAAAAAACAATCCGTTTTGTACATGTTGACTGGAAGCAACTCACTGATAATCGACCAGTGTATTAGACCCATAGCTATAATATAAGATATATTTTAAGCACTCGCAAATATCGCAGTCCCCCCATTGATCAAAGCACTGGCGTACTAGCGCCCTCTGGTGCATTAAGCGATGGCGCAGAATGAGTTAGGGGAGAATGTCAATAAGCCAGAAGGAATAAACAAAGCAGCGTCCTGTAACGTAGTAGTTGGGGACACGTATACAGTGCAGCACAAAGTTCAAGTCCGAAAATCCAGCCCTAGCAGCTTGCCATAGAGGGGGGGGGGGGTTGGAGCAGGGGGACACCTGACTTGTTTACCAGGCGAGCTGCTGAGGGGAAGAAACTGAGTCTGTGACGGGACCTAAGTGTCTTGGGCAGCCGTAGCCGCCTGCCGTGGGGGACTCGGGGAGCATGGTGAAGAGGTTGTGACCCGGGTGGGCGGGGTCTGCCATGATCTTCCTTGCCCTCCTCAAGGCCCTGGTGGAGTGTAGGGACTCGAGGGAGGGAAGGGAGCAGCCGATCACCCTCTCCGCCGAGCGTATCACCCACTGCAGCTTGGCCTTGTCCCTGAACGTGACTGCAGGGAACCAGGTGATGATGGAGAGGGTGAGGATGGACTGGATGATGGTGGTGTAAAACTGGACCATCATGGTCCTCGGCAGCCTGAGCTTCCTCGTTGACGTAGAAAGAACATCCTCTTCTGGGCCTTTTTATTGAGAGCGATTATATTCAGCTCCCATTTCAGAAAAAAGACAGAGCTCATGGTTGTGGCCCCCAAGGCACTGCTCCGGAAGGTTGGAGATCTCCTCCTCCACGTTGACGGCTGTTCCATCTCCCCGTCTCTCGAAGTCCATAACCTGGGCGTCACCCTTGACTCCACACTTTCATTTCACTCCCACATCAAATCCGTCACCAAGTCTGCCTTCTACCACCTCAAAAACATCTCCTGTCTCCGACCCTCACTCTCAGATTCTGTGGCTGAGAGTGAGTGACTCATTTATCACCTCCTGGTTGGACTACTGCAACGGAATCCTGTTCGTGGTACCCAGCAAAGCCCTGGACAGGCTTCAGTATGTTCAGAACTCAGCTGTCAAGGTTCTCACTCACACCAAGTCCTGGCAGCACATCACCCCCACTCTCATCCACCTCCACTGGCTCCCAGTCCAATTCTGCATCACTTTCAAACTCCTGCTCCTCACCTACAAGTCCCTCCATGCCCTCACCCCCCGATACCTGTCTGATCTCCTCCACCAACACACTCCATCCCGGAACCTACGATCCTCTGACCTAGGTCTCCTCTCCATCCCTTGCACCAGGTTACGGACTTTCGGGGACAGAGCCTTCAGCGTGGCGTCCCCTACCCTCTGGAACTCTCTCCCCCCCGAAATCCGCAATGCCCAAACCCTGGACACCTTCAAAACTGCTCTTAACACATTCACCAAGGCTTTTCCCCATCAGTTTAGATTAGATTAGGTCCATTATCCCTTACCTGCCCTCATCCCACCTTTTTTCCCTACTTCCCTAGCCCTATTTTTTTTTGTCTTGATTGTGAAGCAACCTTGGGTTCTATGAAAGGCGCTATAGAAATTTGATCTATTATTATTATTTCAGGTCCCGGGAGAGTGTCATGCAGAGGAAGCGGCAGGACTCCACAGAGGCCACCGGGGTGCCTCCCAGAATGATCGGGGTGGGGGGGGCTGCCTTCCGCCTGAAGTCCACCACTGTTTTCTCCACTGTTTTCTGGGCGTTAAGGTCCAGGTTGTTGCAGCTGCACAAGCTCTGCAGCCTCTCGATCTCCCTCCTGTAGGCAGACTCATCCCCCCTGGATATGAGACCCACCAGGGTGGTATTGTCCGCAAACTGCAGGAGCTTGACCGAGGGGTGCAGAGAGACGCAGCTGTTTGTGTACAGGGAGAATAGTAGTGGGGACAGAACGCAGCCCTGTGGGGAGCCAGTGCTGATGGACTTGGGATCGGAGATGTTAATTCCCAGCTTCACCCGCTGTGTCCTGTCTGTCAAGAAGTCCGTTATCCACCTGCGGGTAGAGTCAGGCACCTGCAGCAGGGACACCTGATGCTCCAGGATGTGCGGGAGGATGGTGTTGAAGGCGAGCTGAAGTCTACCAACAGAATCTTGGCGTAGGTCCCTGCAGTGTCCAGGTGTTCCAGGACGTAATGCAGAGCCATGTTCACAGCATCGTCCGTGGAACGGTTGGCTCTGTACGCAAACTGCAGGGGTCCAGAAAAGGGTCTGTGATGGACTTCAGGTGGGCCAGGAAAAGGCGATCAAAGACCTTCATGACCACAGACGTCAGGGCAACCGGTCTGTAGTCATTAAGGCGTGTGACCTTGGCCTTCTTAGGGACGGGGATGATGGTCGAGGCAGGGTCACCACAGGGGACCGGGGGGGGGGGGGGGGGGGGGGGTGGGGAGGGTGATTGTGGTCTGGGGGGGTGAGGGAAGGGGGCCGGGGGGAACACTTCCTTGTCAAACCTGCAGTAAAACTCATTGAGCTCATTTGCAAGGAGAAAGTTGTCAGACGTCTGTGGGGATTTCGCTTTGTAATGTGATGGTTTTGAGGCCTTTCCAGACAGAGGAGGAGTTCCCCTTGGAGAACTGCTGCTGCAGTTTCACCGATAAGCACTGTTTCGCCTCCTTCACTGCTCTCTCAAATTTGTACTTGGCGTCCTTAAAACTAGCCTTGTCCCCACTTCGTCTCCTTCCCAACCCTCAGCTGTCGCAGCTGGGCTGTGAACCAGGGCTTGTCGTTGTTGTAGACTTTCCTGGAGCGGGAGGCGACACACACCTACTCACAGAAGCTGACAAATGACGTCACAGTCTCTGTGTACTCGTCCAGGTTGTTCCCAGCCTCTGGCCCCGCCCACTCCAGGAAACCCTGGTCGCAGCCCACACGCTCCAGCCAAGCGCTGAGTTTCTCCCGTGCGTCACCGGACCACACTTGGCCACAGGTGAAAGGAGAAGAAAACAAAGAAAGAGAGATCAAATTAAAAACAGTTACACACTGAGGTAGGGAGGTTTGTGATCATGTTCTTAAATTAAAAACAGTTACATACTGAGGTAGGGAGGTTTGTGATCATGTTCTTAAATTAGAAACAATTACACACTGAGTCAGGGAGGTTTGTGATCATGTCTTAAATTAGAAACTGTTATATACTGAGGTAGGGAGGTTTGTAATCAGGTTCTTAAATTAAAAACAGTTACATACTGAGGTAGGGAGGTTTGTGATCATGTTCTTAAATTAGAAACAATTACATACTGAGTCAGGGAGGTTTGTGATCATGTTCTCAAATTAGAAACTGTTATATACTGAGGTAGGGAGGTTTGTAATCATGTTCTTAAATTAAAAACAGTTACATACTGAGGTAGGGAGGTTTGTGATCATGTTCTTAAATTAAATCTGTTACACACTGAGGTTTGAAGATCGTTCCAGGAAGCTGGTGCATCAAAACAAAAAGCAGACTTACCAAGTGCAGACTGAACTTCCAATCATTTGAGCGGGTCACATTAGATCCATAATTCCAATAGCATCATTGTGATAACCTAAGAGCAAAATGATAGACCGTTTCAAGGGGTGAAAGAGTGGAAGGGGCAGCATTTCAATAAATTAGTATGTGTGTCTCAGAGGGACATATCAATGTCTACATGTACTGTATGTGTGTCTCAGAGGGAGATATTAATATCTAGATGTACATATGTCTTAAAGGAAGATGGTGAAATGTGAAATGTATATGTCTCAGAGGGATACAGTATGTCCTTAACCCAGATTCGTCAATCTTAAATAAATGGCATGTTTCTTTGAACACAATAATTCAGTGAGCATGTAGGAACTTCTTCAGCAGTTACACACATTCACACATGTGGGACCTAAAATATGCAACTGATCTTATGCAACATGAAAACATTCCTAGATATGAAACGGAGTCACTCCTCTACGCCGCACGCCGACTCCGTGGAATGAGAGAATGTCTTTCAAACATTCCCAGAGAAGAGCTGCCCACACGCCAGCTGGTGAAGCAAGCCCCCAGGGGGTCCCCCGCAAAGTGAGGACTGGTCATTAATTATGTAATTACTCATATATTAATGAATCTAACTGATATATTCTTCATTAGAGGTTAGTACAGTGAGAGAAAGTGCATAAAAATGACTAGTCTGCTCACTCCTCTGGTATCTACGGTACAGACAGTTGAGGATTTTTTGTTTAATCATATGCAACATCAAATATCTTGTCTAGATGGGGGTCCCTGGGACAAAATATCATCAAATGTGTCCTTGGCCAATTACGTAACAATTTGGGGGGCCTTGAAAACTTTAGTCGTGTTTTTTCAGTATTCTTCAGAAAGTTAGTAGCAAGCCAAGTTTCTGCGACCCAAACACCACCACCACTACCACCACTACCAACACCACAAACAACACCACCACCACCACTACTACCACCACCACATCAACTCTTCTACTAAACATGATCTTTTGACTTAATCATGAGTGATACGTCAGAGTAGCTGGCGACTTGCTGAGTTCCTTCTGGATGTGACCACCCTTCAATGATCTCAATACCTTCTATGCGAGGTTTGAGGCTGGGAATAACAACACCAGCCTACAAGCCACTGCAATGCATGTTTGTACAGTGTCTCCTCCCCCCCCCCCCCCTCAATGTACAGTTTTACTTGTTTATACAGTGTGCCCCCCCCCCCCCCCCCCCCCCCAACCACCTCCAATGTAAATTACCCAGTATGGTTGTCAATATCCCAATGTACCCAACCCCCCCCCCACCCAACCTCCTCCAATGTACAGTTTCTACGTCAAATGTATATACTCCCTTTTCTTGACTCCTTCTGTATCACAAACAGTACTGTATTTGCAAATCTGGTATGTCATAAATGTATAGATGTAGCAGTACTGACTATCTGCATGTCATGTATGTCATATATGTCCTGATGAATTGAAAATGGGGGACCCTGATGTAAACAAGACGAAAGTCTTTCTCTGGTCTGCATCCCCTTAACAATTGTGTGTATTGAGCTGTACTGTATTGTACCCATTCTGCAATCTGTTAATAAAGTTTTCAATCAATCAATCAATCAATCAATCAATCAATCAATCAATCAATCAATCAATCAATCAATCAATCAATCAATGGAGGGGGGGGGGTCTGCTGATGGAGACTCAGTGTTCAGGGTAACATAACATGAGGTGAGGAGGACCTTTAAGAAAGTGAATATCAGGAAGGCAGCAGGACCGGACAGCATCCCCGGCCGCGTTCTAAAAGTCTGTGCCGACCAACTGGCCCCGGTATTCACTGACATATTTAACCTGTCCTTGGAACAGGCTGTCATCCCCACCTGTCTGAAGAAGTCCACTATCATCCCTGTACCTAAAAATCCAAGCCTGCTTGCCTCAACGACTACCGCCCTGTAGCTCTCACCTCCATAGCCATGAAGTGCTTTGAGAAGCTAGTAAAGGGCTACAATTTGCATACCGCCCCAACAGGTCCACGGAGGACGCCATAGTCCATGTGCTGCACACAGCAGCATTGATTGATTGATTGATTGAAAAGTTTATTAACAGATTGCAGAATGGGTACAGTACAGTACAGCTCAATACATACAATTGTTAAGAGGATGCAGACCTGAGAAAGACTTTCGTCTTGTTTCCATCAGGGTCCCCCATTTTCAATTCATCATATGACACACATGACATACAGATAGACAGTACTGCTACATCTATACATTTATGACATACCAGATTTTCAAATACAGTACTGTTTGTGATACTAAAAAAATCCAGATGCCTCTTGTCCAGCATCACACCTGGACAAGAGGCAGGGGAACTATGTGAGAATGCTATTCATCGACTACAGCTCAGCATTCAATACCATAGTCCCCTCCAAACTCATAGCCAAGCTCAGGGACCTGGGCTTGAACTATGACATTTGCCAGTGGGTCTTGGACTTCCTGACGGGCAGACCCCAGGTGGTGAGAGCAGGCAACTGCACCTCCTCATCCATCACCCTCAACATAGGGGCCCCCCAGTGCTGTGTTCTGAGTCCCCTCCTCTACTCCCTGTACACACATGACTGTGTGGCTCAGCGGAACAACACAATCATCAAATTTGCTGACGACACAGTAGTGGTGGGTCTGATCTCTGCAAACGACGAGAGGGCCTACCTGGAAGAGGTCAAGGTCCTGCCGGGATGGTGCCAAGAGAACAGCCTCTCCCTGAACGTCAGCAAAACAAAGGAGATGATTTTTTTTTTTTTATATTTTTTTTATTATTGCAAAACAAAAAATTATTAAAAGTCAGTACTCAACACACAATGCATAATGAAATTTTCAGTAAAGGTGGTTAAAATATATGCAAGTACAGAAACAGGATAAAACAAAAATAGTCTATAATAACATTTTAACCGTATACAGTGTATATCCAGCGAAATTACAATTATATAAATGTTAGTATATAATATACCCCTAATACCTATTTTCTAAAACCCTACACACATATGCTCCAGCTCAAACCCCCCCCTCCCGGACCCCCTCTTGGATAGTACCTCCATTATCCCTCACTCCTAACCAGACACTACCATTATAAGCTAGCTTTTATTCTCTCCACCACTTCTAACCACATTGACATATTGGATTCATTGAGCCCCAGAATTCTTGCTGTAGATATTTCTTGATATATCACATCGAGATATGTAAGAAACCACACTTTTCGGCACATTTTTTCCGGTTGAAACCAACGTGATGCGATCAGTTTTTTAGCTACTGTGATACCCGATAAAACCAATCTTTTTAGTTGTGGATTCACTGCAAACTCAAAAACATCATTCAATAGTAATACCGCGGGGTGTACAGGTATATTCCAAAGTACGAGTATTGATAATTGTTGGGACACATCTTTCCAGAATGCCTTAACTGGTGGGCAGTCCCAATACATGTGCATAAATGTTCCTTCGTCCCCATTTGTACATTGGGAGCATTTGGAGTCTTGTATAAGCCCCATTTTGCACAGCCTTATAGGAGTCAAGTATGTCCTGTGAATATAGTTCAGATTGATTTGTTGATGATCCGGGTTCCTTGATGTAAGTCGGACATTTGCCCAGGCTCCTTGCCAATCAAAGTCATATTCCAGGTCTGGTATATCCCTCCTCCAGACAGTGTCTAGTTGAAGGGTTTCATACGAGGACGTTAGTAATTGATAATAAAAACCTGATACAAAACCTCCCAATGTATCTCTTTCATAGAAAAATGTGTGGTATCTGTGGTGTTCAATTGGTATGAGTAATGGAACACCGTGAGATCTCATACAAAGTCGTAACTGTATGTAAAAAAGCCATGTGGACTCGGTGAGGTTAAACTTTATGCATATTTCGACATAACTACAGAGGCCCTTGTTGTTAAAAATATCCCCTAATGAGTGTATGCCTTTCTCTTCCCATATAGGGAATCTTATAGGACGTTTTCCCATTAAGAGTGCATTGTTATTGAATATGGGAGTGTGATTATGCCATTCTTGAGGGTTAGGATATTTCTTTTGTGTTTCCCGCCATGTTCTGATTGCATGGGTAATTATTGGGCCAAATTCTCGCTCACAATGCTTGATTGAAAGTTTAGTGTGTGCTATGTCTTTCAGTCTCTGTGGGGCTACTATGTTTTCTTCTAATTCTCTCCAAGATACCAAAGCCTGGGGGTCAAACCATATCTTCAATGGTCTTAATGTGAAGGCCTTAAAATATTGTAAAAAATCTGGGACTGCCATGCCACCGTCTGCTTTATTTCTCTGTGCGGTGGATCTTTTTATGCGAGGTGGTTTGTTATTCCAAATAAATTTGTATGTGGAGGTTTGTAATCTTTTCCAGTAGCCCTCTGGAGGAGGTAACGGAAGCATTGAGCTGAAGAAATTGATTCTTGGTAATACATCCATCTTAACTATTGATACCCTTGCCTGTACTGAGTTTTTAAGTTTTGCCCACCTGTCCAGGTCGTCTTTGATTTTGTTCTGTATTTTTGTGTAATTGTGCTTCACCGTTTGTCTTATGGTGGGAAATATTTCCACACCCAAGCATCTGAAATGTTTGACCATGGGTATCGCACCTGGGAGGGATGTGTCTTTTTTTGCACTGGTGTTAAGAGGAAGAAAAGCCGACTTAGGCCAATTTATTTTAAATCCCGATAAATCACCAAAGTTCTCTATCAACTTGAGTATATGCGGCAATGTGTTGTTGGGGTTTTGCATGAACAATATTACGTCGTCCGCATATAAACTAATTTTATGATGTGTGCCCTTGATTACTATTGGTTCTATGTGTTGGGATTGTCTTATAAATTGTGCTAAAGGTTCTAATGATAGATCAAATAGTCCGGGACTAAGAGGGCAACCCTGTCTGGCTGAGCGTGATACCGGAAAGATATCGGAGATGAATGTGCCTGTTGTAATCCTGGCCGATGGGTCCTTGTATAGTACTTTAATCATATCAATGAATCCTTTTCCTAACCCCATCCTTTCTAATACTGCCCATAGAAACGACCATTCCAACCTGTCAAATGCTTTCATAGCATCCAGGGATAGTATCGCCTTAGGTGTGGTGTCCTCTTTGTCTGCATCTAGTACGTGCAGTATTCGCCTTATGTTATCATTGATCAGGCGACCTTTTATGAAGCCTGTTTGGTCCGGATGAACTAAAGACGTCATATGCTTTTGCAATCTGATGGCTAATATCTTAGAGTACAGTTTGACATCGGTTCCGAGGAGGCTTAAAGGACGGTAACTACCGCACTCAGTGGGGTCTTTGTCTTTTTTGTGAAGAACTGAAATGAGTGCGATATTTTGGTGTTTATGGAAGCTTCCCTCTTTGACTGAGTATAAGATCATATTTAGTAATAAGGGTCCAAATATGTCCCAGCAAGAAATGTACATTTCTGATGGGATACCGTCAATTCCCGGAGCCTTGCCGTTTTTCATTCCGGATATGGCCTTCTTCTAATGTGATCGGTACTTCTAACTGTTTAGCGTCGTCCTCCGTAAGTTTAGGGAGAGTAATTTGATTAAGATATGTGTCTAATTTGTCTTGATCAAAGGTCGTTTCTGAATTATATAAATCGGAGTAGAATTCTTTGAATGTATCGTTTATTATTTTGGGTTCTGTTACTAGAGCTTGTTGTTTCCTAATGGCAGTTATATCTGCAAATTTTGCATTAATTCTTAGTCGCATGGCTAATAGGTGACTAGGTTTAGAGCCTTGGAAGTACTGCTGTTGTCTTGTGCTGCGTATTTGCAATTCCGATTTTTGTCTGTATATTGCTTTGATCTCTGTCTTTAGAATGTTAACTTGGTTTTCTAGTCTAGTAGAGTTGTTGTATTTTAAAGAATTAAAAAGTGTTGAGTAAAGCGTTTCCATTTCAGACAGTTTTGTGTTTTGATTTTTGCGCAATATGGAGGAAAATCTATCCGTGAAATCCTTGATCATAGTCTTTACCGACATCCATAATATTCTGGGATCTTGCACCGAGTTAGCATTATCCCGTAGGAATACTGTGAGAGCTTCTTTAATTTGTGTAATGAATTCCTTGTTGTTAAGCAGCATAGAATTAAAACGCCATCTTGGGGCCCGGGAAGATAGTGTACCAAATGTTGCTTTCAGGATTAAGTAGCAGTGATCTGATAGCGCATTGGGTGTCATTTCCACTTCATATTTATCAAATATTCTCGGGGATGCAAAGAGGTAATCAATTCTGGATAGTGTGTTGTGTCTCGCCGAACGACAGGAGTACTTGCGGGTCATGGGGTTAAGTGAACGCCATAAATCAGTTACCCCTGTTGATTTCGACCAATCTTTTAATGCTTTAGATGAATTTTTTTGTTCGCTGGAAAAGGTAAGGTAAGTTTTGTCCATCCTTGGGTTCCAAATGGCATTAAAATCCGCACCTATTATATATGAGTACTCGGGATGGTTTAACATTTCTCCGGTTAGTGAAGTGAAGAAACCCACTTCGTACAAATTTGGGGCATATACCGCTGCCAATGCAATTTTCCTGTTATTGTGTATAATCCTAGCTATAGTTATGCGCCCCTCAGCATCCGACCATACCCCTTTCAATTCGATATTTAATTTGCGTCTGACGACTATGGCTACCCCTCTAGTTCTCGTAACAAAAGAAGAGTGACTAATATTATGGTATATGTTATCCGCTAACGTATTTATGTCTTCCTCTAAAATGTGCGTTTCGCTTAATAGAGCCACGTCCACATGTTCTTTTTTCATCAGTGTGAGCACGCTTTTGCGTTTGTGTTGTTTGTTTATCCCACCGGTGTTCCATACCATTATATTCAAACTAGCCATAATCTATGCATGTTTTTGTGTAGTTTTTGGTAATGCTTCTGGAGTGTGAAGCTACAATAGATGTACATCCAATTAATGAGGTCCCGTTGAGAGCTGAGCTTAAAAACATATATATATACAAATAAAAATCCCCTATTTTCCCCTCACCCAGAAAGTCGTACAGGCCTGTGTTCCAAGAACACATCCTCCGCGATTGACTTTCTCCCATGGTCCACCGGATTGCCCAAACTGAGCATTGTAATCTTAATCTTCCTATGCTAATTGCCATAGGATCTAACTTTTCCATTCTATTGCAATAGAATGTTGCTTTTGGTCTTGCACCTTCCCTTACTGTAATGAAGTATTGTGATACATTTTATTAAAATAAAATAAAAAATAAAAAAAGAGAATAAACTTTCATCGACATATTCATTTGAACCCTCTACTAACATGTGGGAAAAAAGGAAAAAAGGAAAAGATTGTAGAGCAATATTGACACCTTAATGTGAAGAACATTGGAAAAGAACAATGTAAGTTAAAATATATTTAAAAAATATAGAGTAATGAGAAGAAAAAATTAAATAAAATAAAAATCAAAGGAAAGATATAGATAAGGAATGAGAGATAGAATAATTATCAACGTGGAGAAGCCACTAGAACCGAATTAACAGATTAGATAAGATAGAAAAGCAGCGCCTTTTAGAGCTTCAATGTGCCTTCAATGGAGTGATTACTTAAATTGTTAGAATAACCTTGTAGTGTTCATACGTTTAGGTGTGGTTAATTTTTAAAGTATTATTAAGGACTGATTGAACTTCATTTAATTTATTATCTGCTATGTGTATACACACCGGATGTTTATTGTTAGAGTTGTAGGCTTCGTTGTCATGGTGCCTTATATTCTAGAAGGTTGTAGAGTATACTAGTGCCTAGACTATTTTATGTTCCAGAATGATCTAAGAGACCCAGGGCATTTGAGCGATAAACCCAGAATATTCCAGATAGATCTTTTTGCAATGATATGTATTTGTCTCCTCAGAGACCAGAGACTGAAATTATAATGTATTATGAATCGTATTATACACAGTACACATTGTTATAGACGGCTTGCATATCGTCTGCTACCTTGATGAACACAATAAAGTCATTCTAACACTGGTATACATTGAGAAAGAGGCTTATCTGTTTCCGGCATTTTCGTCCTGCCTTGGGTTATTTGCTCCATTTCGATTCAGAAAATCCTCAGCTTCAATAGGTGTGTATACACCTGACCTGCGGCCGTCACTGCCCAATAATGATAACAGCGCCGGGTATGATAGCCTTGGCTTGTAACCGGCTTTGAACAGCTTTTGCATCACCTCCTTGTATGGTAGACGTCGGATGATGGCATCTTTGCTCAAATCTTCGTAGATAAATATTGGTTTATCACCATAATTCAGATTCCCACGTTGGTTGCGAGCAAATTTGATGATGTCATCCCTTGTTGTAGTCTTCCGCAGAGTGACAATGATGACTCTTGGCCCGTTGATTCTTTGCCCCCGAGAACCGATTCTGTAAACTTGGTCCACTTCTGGCACTGTGTTTGGATCGATGTTACCCAAAATCGTTGATAACACTGTTGGAAAGTTGGGATCTTCGCAGTTTACTGCTTCATCAAGCCCTACAATGCGGATGTTATTCCGCCTGTGGTAGCGTTGGGTTTCTAGTAGCCTCTCCGTCGCTTCGTTTTTAAGCCCTTGTATTTCCCTCCGGTATTCTTCTTTCACACTTTCCATCTCTTTTCCCATCTCTGTCATGCCACCTTCGTTCGCCTTGACTGCCCGTGTAATTTCTGTCACCGTATTCTCCACTGTCGTGATTCGCATGGACTGTAAAGCGACCGCTCTCATAACCTCTTCGAATTTAGTATCGATGTGTTCAACGTGTGCTTTGAAAGCGACCATCTGTTCTTTTATCAGGATAGTCAGAGAGTTGAAGT
>NC_140173.1:138655249-138830249 GCF_963971535.1 Notolepis coatsorum
GTTTATTAATATATGTCATAATGAATTCCAAGATGGAGACTTACCTGCTCAACTCCCCTTTTTTCCCACGTTCCCCCTAACCAGTCCTATAACATGGCAGGTAGTTTAGAGTTCAGCTAGGCCCTGGTAGAGCGGTACCATATCGTTTTTGACCGCACTTAATTCGCACTTGATTGACAGCTTACGTTCATTTACAAAACCCCTTTTGTTTATTTTATAGTGGTAGGCAGCTATTGGGGCTGTTGTGATTCGCTTTCCAATAAATCCCGTTTATTTTGACAAAGTACATCGGATCAGCGTCATCTTTTCTTTTGGACTGCAATTCGGAGCGTGTCGGACTAACAACGCATTATCTGGAGCCTCAAGGCAACAACAACTACCCCTTTGTACATTGTGGCTGTGTCTGACAAAAGTTAACAATAAATAATGTTATTAGGAATACATTTGCTGTGCATAGCTGAATACACTGTATTTTAACGTTGGTCATATGGTGGTACTTGGAGAGCCAGCTACGTTCTCAGGTGGTACTTGGTGTAAAAAGGTTGAGAACCACTGATAGGCTATATCTCGTTGCACACATCTTACATGATAAAATGATAAAACGTCTGCTGTTTTGCCTCAATATATGCTGTATATATAATTCTGTGAGGGTGTGGGTGTGTGTGTGTGTGTGTGTGTGTGTGTGTGTGTGTGTGTGTGTGTGTGTGTGTGTGTGTGTGTGTGTGTGTGTGTGCGCGCACGCTGTGGCAGGTGGGTGGGAGTGCGCAACAAGATGGTATAAAATATGGAATATTAATACAGTCTATTCCACTATAGCTGTGTGTGTGTAGATACGTTTGAATCTAATCAAATTTTGATCCGTCGCAAAGCGATTCCTCGCTACCTGTTGAATACAGGGCAATGCCGAACCACTATTTCCACACGGCTCGCATTATAGAGATTCAAGATTCAAGAGTTTTATTCATCACATAGATACCAGGGCATACAGTGAAATGCGGTTGGCCATGCCCGCTTCGATTGTGCAATAAAAACAATAGTAATAGTAATAATAATAAAAAAGATAACTAGAATAGACATGGTAAATAGACATGTTAATAAATCACTTAAAGGCACTGGATCCTATGTACATACCTATACAATGTGCAGTTTTTCTTCTATGTCCCTATGCTATACTTGCTGTTACTAACTATACTATACAACAATCACAACAAGTTATTTTCTTAAAGTGTCCTTTTCCTTCCTTTAAAGTGTCCTTTTCTTGTGTGTTAAAAGTGACCTGTGGTGCGTTTGTGTGTGTGCGAGTGCAGAATGTTGTGTGTGTGTGTGTATTCAGATTCAGATTCAGATTACTTTATTCACCATATTGTATAATACAAATGGAACGTGATTCGACATTACAGTGCATGATTATTTCACAAATAAGAATAACATAATAATAAATAAGTGCAAAACAGACAGAACAGTGAGACAACAATAAGACTGTAAAAGTGCAGTGGTTGGGGACATGGATACAGTGCAGCACAGTTCAAGTCCAGGGGTCCAGCCTAGCAGCTCGCCATAGAGAGGGGGGGGGGGGGCAGGGGGACACCTGACTCGTTTACCAGGCGAGCTGCTGAGGGGAAGAAACTGAGTCTATGGCGGGACTTTAATGTCTTGGGCAGCCGTAGCCGCCTGCCGTGGGGGAGCATGTTGAAGAGGTTGTGTGACCCATGCAGGGTCTGCCATGATCTTCCTCGCCCTCCTCAAGGCCCTGGTGGAGTGTAGGGACTCGAGGGAGGGAAGGGGGCAGTATGTGTATGTGTGTGTTCATGTGTGCTTGTGTGTGGAGAGATCAGTGTTCAGTGTTCTGATGGCCTGAGGGAAGAAGCTGAGTCTGAGTCCCTCTGTTCTTGCAGCATGTATACGGAGGCGCTTGCCTGACCGCAGCAGCTTGAACAGGCTGTTATTGGGGTGGTGAGGGTCCTTCATTATTCTGCAGGCTCTGGATTTGCACCTCCTGTTATATAAGTCCTGCAGGGGTGGTAGTGCAATACCCGTAGTCCATTCTGCTGAGCGCACCACTCTCTGTAGGGCCTTCCTATCCTGGGCCGGGCTGTTTCCAAACCAGGCAGTGATGTTCCCAGTCAGAATGCTCTCTACAGCCCCGGAATAGAAGGAGTGGAGTATCTTCCCTGATACTCTGAACTTCCTTGTGAATAATGTATATTCAGTGGATACCGTGATACTGTGAATAATGTATACTCAGTAGATAGTAAATTATAACACTACATTAGGCATACTGCACCTTATGTGGCACTGTGAATAATGTGAATATTTCTTCAGCTAGTCAGATAGTAAACTATATTGACCATATTGACCAAATTGTTTACACTGCCTGTGTTGTTTTTACTACCTGTACACTGTGTTGTTTTTACTACCTGTACCCCCCCTCCCCCCCATGCTGCTATGATGCCTGAATTTCCCCAAGGGGATCAATAAAGGAATATCTTATCTTATCTTATCTTATCTTAATTGTCTCAGGTGGTACATTATGAAATGTTCTCTATTTTTTAGACTTGTAAAATATGGACATTTTTATTTAACCTTTATTTACCCAGGCAAGCAATTAAGAATGAATTCTTAACATTTAATTGAACATAATTGGACAATGCCATGGATTGTTGCCACTCTCAAACTTAAACTGGTGACTGAACCACGAACATAACATATCAAAGTGCTTGACTTAAACTTAAAAGTCTCTTCTAACATGATTATAGACACTTAATAGCGAGTTTTTAAGTTTACAAAGATCCCCCCCCCTCCCCCGCATTTCCCTCACAATGGTTTGATCAACTGCCTCTCACTCCCAGCAGTCAGTGGCGCATGCAGTGGGAATATCACCGTGATTTCGAATTTGGTGGGAGACCTTGCCAGTAAGTTGTTCTCCCCAGTGTCTCCTTCTCTCCCCCAGTGTCTCCTTCTCTCCCTCAGTGTCTCCTTCTCTCCCTCAGTGTCTCCTTCTCTCCCTCAGTGTCTCCTTCTCTCCCTCCTTGTCTCCTTCTCTCTCCTCAGTGTCTCCTTCTCTCCCTCAGTGTCTCCTTCTCTCCCTCAGTGTCTCCTTCTCTCCCTCAGTGTCTCCTTCTCTCCCTCAGTGTCTCCTTCTCTCCCTCAGTGTCTCCTTCTCTCCCTCAGTGTCTCCTTCTCTCCCTCAGTGTCTCCTTCTCTCCCTCAGTGTCTCCTTCTCTCCCTCAGTGTCTCCTTCTCTCCCTCAGTGTCTCCTTCTCTCCCTCAGTGTCTCCTTCTCTCCCTCAGTGTCTCCTTCTCTCCCCCAGTGTCTCCTTCTCTCTCTCAGTGTCTCCTTGTCTCCCTCAGTGTCTCCTTCTCTCCCTCAGTGTCTCCTTCTCTCCCTCAGTGTCTCCTTCTCTCCCTCAGTGTCTCCTTCTCTCCCCCAGTGTCTCCTTGTCTCCCTCAGTGTCTCCTTCTCTCCCTCAGTGTCTCCTCTCCCTCAGTGTCTCCTTCTCTCCCTCAGTGTCTCCTTCTCTCCCTCAGTGTCTCCTTCTCTCTCTCTCAGTGTCTCCTTATCTCCCTCAGTGTCTCCTTGTCTCCCTCAGTGTCTCCTCCTCTCCCCCAGTGTCTCCTTCTCTCCCTCAGTGTCTCCTTCTCTCCCTCAGTGTCTCCTTCTCTCCCTCAGTGTCTCCTTCTCTCCCTCAGTGTCTCCTTCTCTCCCTCAGTGTCTCCTTGTCTCCCTCAGTGTCTCCTTATCTCCCTCAGTGTCTCCTTCTCTCTCCCTCAGTGTCTCCTTCTCTCCCTCAGTGTCTCCTTCTCTCCCTCAGTGTCTCCTTCTCTCCCTCAGTGTCTCCTTCTCTCCCTCAGTGTCTCCTTCTCTCCCTCAGTGTCTCCTTCTCTCCCTCGGTGTCTCCTTCTCTCCCCCAGTGTTCTCCCAGTGGCCTTGGTGAGAGCACTCCTCTTAGTCCAAGCTAATTTAATCTATAGTGCTGTGTACTATTCTGTTTTCATTATTAAACCTATATTGATCATGAAGATCTGTCTACAACATAATTGATGAGTTTGGTTCCACCACATTAGGTATATATTGCAGCTGGAGTTGGTCATTGCTCCTAACTCGTTGGGGTGGGTTAAATGCAGAGGACGGATGTTGGGTATAATGTAAAATGTGATAATAAATAAAGATATTTTATATTCTATTCTAAGAGGAGATCAACACCGTCCATGAAAGGAAGATATCTAAGCACTCTGGACCTGGCAGCTGAGTGCAGAGAAGCCAGATCTACTCTGTGGAAGATGGGGGTGAGATACTTTGTCACTACACTGACAGTCCATCTGTAGAGTGGGCGGAGCAAAGCTGGAGAGCGGTAGGGGAGCTGGCAGAGGAGACTGAAAAGAGAAGCGTTCTGGCTACGGCTGCAGAGGAAAGACAAGACCTGGTGGAACAGACAGAGGGGATACTTCTAGTACAGTGATTCTCAAAATTGTTCATGACAGAGACCCCCACATTAGGCGATGGACCCCCCCATTTGATTAGGTTTTGTCTCAAGGAACCTCATCTGAGAAGATTGTTGTTGTTAGATATGACTTATTCCATTCCTATGATTCTTTTTTTCATTACATTTTCTATTGAATGAACATTACATGACAAACAACTTTGACAAAACAACAGCAACCTTACAAAAACAAGACAAAACAGTGAAACTTATGATTACAATAGTTATTCTTATACATTCTTTCAATAGGTTCACTTGTACTGAATATGGTTTTGAAGGAAAAACCCACACACCAAAATATAATTCAGACTTAATTGTTAGTCAGACAACTGGACAATGTTTTCGATCCATTATGGATCTCCGTCAAGTCAATATATAGAAGTGGAACCTGCTACTCCACATTACGTCACTCTGCGTTGATCTCGAGCACATTGCTTCAACCTCTTAAGCCCGACAGGACCAGTACCGGTCCCAAAATGACACCACGTCATAAATCAAGCTCCAGACTGTCTGACAAAATTATCGTTTTATTTTTCAAACGTATTCAAGAATAAACATCATAACCATGTCACAACAGCAGTTATAATGTATATTTTCATCAATACGTTTGTTTACCAATAGGTTAAAGTCTTATTAGTGAGATTTTAGTTTTAGTTTTTGTGTTGTTGTGTGGGATCGGCTGGGATCGGTTGTGTGGGATCGGCCATTTTGAATTACCGGTCGTTCCCCTAAATGTAGGGCTGACCTTCGAATTTTTTTTTGGCATTCGAAGCTTCGGGGCCGAGATTCGATTTTAATTCGAAGCTTCGAGATAAAAAAAATATATATATAAAATATATATATAAATGATTATTATTATTTATTATTATAATTTTTTTTTTGTGGGAATTGTACAGCACTTTGTTCAACTTTGTCAGTGTTGTAAAGTTTAAACCTTTTTAAATCTTAGACAAACGAAACACTTTGCTTTCATGAAATATTGTAAGCCGTCATTTGAGGCACAAATTTTGAACACAAATCTGTCAGTGCCGAGTCCGACCTCATCTTAAATAACAAACAGCATTGCTTGTTGTAGTTAACAAAGAGAGGCAGAGTTGATAGTTGATTTTGCACACAAAAAAAGATATATATTTCTTTATATCAAATTTTATTTTCCCATTCGAATCCCATGCCCATCGAACGAAGCTTCGAAGCTTCAAAGTATTTAAGACAGCCCTACCTAAATGCTCCCCTATTTTGAGCATTTAGCAACAATCAGATTTGAAATCAGTTTAAAAATGCCGGAGCTCTTGCAACATTAAAAAACCTACTGTACATACAGTAGATTTCATTCTCTGTTCCTTATGCACGCCTGGTGATACTAAATCCAAATTGAACTCGGCCATTTGAAAGATAAGATTTGGCACAATCCATAAATGTGCGAATTGGCAATAATAAGGTCATTTATAAGCCTGCTATTCTATATTCTATAATAATATTTCAAATTGCATTGGTCCGGTGGAGCAATATTCCATTTACTTTTTTTTTAAGAAAATAGGGCTCCGGGCTTAAGAGGTTAAGATGTCTTGTAGTCTTCCCTACATAGGTGAGACCACACGCACACTGAATTAAATAAATAACATTATTTTGAGTACATAATGATAGTCCCTCTTATGGCTCATGCATGCATGTGACTTCACTACAAAGTGCACTACATACAACCACCCACGCACAGGGAAGAAAATGTAAATAAGAGGGGACTATCACATTTTTATCAAATGTATTAAATTTAACGTGTACAGAATGTGTGTGTTGCAGCAGAGGGGGTGTTCCTTTGTCGTGTCATGAAATATTTATATTACTTCTGTACGCTTGTAGCCTATGTGTTTCTTATAGCCTATGTGTTATTTTTGTACATTTGTAGCCTGTGTTATTTTTGTACATTTGTAGCCTATGTGTTATTTCTGTACATTTGTAGCCTATGTGTTATTTTTGTACGTGTGTAGCCTATGTGTTTCTTGTAGCCTATGTGTTATTTTTGTACATTTGCAGCCTGTTATTTTTGTACATTTGTAGCCTGTGTTATTTTTTGTACATTTGTAGCCTGTGTTATTTTAACGTTATGTGTTATTTCAATGTTATGTGTTATTTGTGTATATTTGTAGCCTGTGTTATTTTAACGTTATGTGTTATTTCAATGTTATGTGTTACTTATTTGTGTATATTTGTAGCCTGTGTTATTTTAACGTTATGTTATTTCCCCTATGTTTGTAACACACTATGTATCATTTTAACATTACAGTATGTGTTATTTCTGTATGTGTTATTTTAACGTTGTGCATTTATTTTGCTCATCTCTCGTGCATTTCTTTAGTTTCCTCACCTGAAATGTTTTCTGCATTAATTATAAACATGCGACTCGACTTGACACAACTTCATTTTGAACGCTTCAAATAGTATAACAGTGTGCGTCTGTCTGTGTTCCATTTGAACAGCACAGCTTGTGTTACACCAGCAGCCATTAGTGTAAGTGGCGCTGTGTTGAGTGGTTGAATGGTAAGTGGGCTCACACGGTATCTGACTTGGCATGGGCCAGGAGGGATCCGGAGGGCACGGGGAGAGGACAGAGCTAATGGGAGGAGAGGAGAGAGGGAGGAGAGAGGGAGTAGAGAGGGATGAGAGGATAGAGGGAGGAGAGGTGAGATGGTGGAGAGGAGAGGACAGAGGGAGAAGAGGTGAGAGGAGAGAGGGAGGAGAGGTGAGAGGGAGGAGAGAGGGAGTAGAGAGGATAGAGGGAGGAGAGGTGAGATAATAATAATAATAATAATAATAATTTAGGACCTGCTCCGAGGTCACCATTTGGCACACATGCGAACCATGCATACAATGCGTATCTGCGATTAACCCATCCCGTCGTCCTTCCCCCCCAAGGGCAGCCGGGAGCCGACAGGCGCCACGTGAGCCGCGCCAGGGGACCAATCCAAGTGCTCCTGTCCGTCTTCGTCAAGGACGCCACAGCGTTAGCGATCTTGTTGTTGTGCATGTTTTTCCATTGGGTTTATCTTATCGGGGGGGGAAACCCTTGCGAGCACGGGGAGAACATGCAAACTCCACACAGAAAGGCCTGGGAGATACCCCACCTGGGTAACTGGCATCATGGAAACCTGGTCCCCAAGCGGGATTCGAACCCTGGACCCTGAGGAGAGGACAGAGGGAGGAGAGGTGAGAGGAGAGAGGGAGGAGAGGTGAGAGGAGAGGTGAGAGGGAGGAGAGGAGAGAGGGAGGAGAGGTGAGAGGGAGGAGAGGTGAGAGGGAGGAGAGGAGAGAGGGAGGAGAGAGGGAGGAGAGAGGATAGAGGGAGGAGAGGTGAGAGGGTGGAGAGGAGAGAGGGAGGAGAGAGGGAGGAGAGAGGATAGAGGGAGGAGAGGTGAGAGGGTGGAGAGGAGAGGACAGAGGGAAAAGAGGTGAGAGGATAGAGGGAGGAGAGGTGAGATGGTGGAGAGGAGAGGACAGAGGGAGAAGAGGTGAGAGGAGAGAGGGAGGAGAGGTGAGAGGAGGGAGGAGAGGACGGAGGGAGGAGAGGTGAGAGGGAGGAGAGGAGAGAGGGAGGAGAGGAGAGAGGGAGGAGAGGAGAGACAATCCTCTAGAGTGCAGAGACAAGAGGACCTCCCATGAATAAAGATGAGGTGGCGAAAGGGGGAGGACACATAGGTGAGATATGGAGGGGGGGGGGGGCAGAGAGAGAAGGGGAGGAGAGAGAGATGGTGAGACAGAGAAGAGAGAGGGGGCAGAGAGAGAGGGAGATAGGGGGAGACAGAGATAATGAGAGAGGCAGAGAGGGGGACAGAGAGAGAGGGGGAGAGAGAGAGAGAGAGAGAGAGAGAGAGAGAGAGAGAGAGAGAGAGAGAGAGAGAGAGAGAGAGAGAGAGAGAGAGAGAGAGAGAGAGAGAGAGAGAGAGAGAGAGAGAGAGAGAGAGAGAAAAAAAAAGCTTCAGAGGATTGTCTCCCCCACTGCCTACTGCTTAGCAAGACGGCGGTTATAGAATAGGCCAAATCAATCATTCATTGCTATACGAGGCATGTCACAGTGTGTGTATGTGGTAGGAGAAAGTGATGTAAAAGCTTTTGATCCTCGTGCAGCGAGACAAGTAGATTGATTTCCAGGCCAATTAGGCGGGAACTTGCCCCTGGGAGAGAAACGGGAACTTCAAAGGACTCTCATTTGTCATTCGTCTTATAGCCACAGAAGTAAAACAGTGACACTCGAGCCTACCAGTGAAAGGTCAACGAGGTCGCATACGTGTCGATAATATATTCTATTCCCGTGGCTAAATATATCAAAGGAATCAATAAGAACTAATCTAGTCTTTTTCTTCACCTTTTTGTCACTGTGTGTAATCAGTCCTATACCGCGTGCCGTGTACACTATCGATTAGTCTTACACCCTGGTGGGTGCAGCTCTGCCTCACTTAGCAGGCGTTTAGGTACGAAGGCCCTGGTCAGGTGTACGTGCTCAGGCGGGAGAACTGAACATTCTAAAGATTATGTCTCATTTGCTACTGGCCATTCAACGCTCTCAAGGTCTGAAATAGAATTCCAAGAGAGGGTAAACAAAGAAAATGACAGCATCCTGTGCTCTTCAAGTGGATGTCCTTCACACCAATCCCTTTGGAAATGTTCTCTCTAGTAATGGGACACCAAGAGCAAATCGTGCAGGGGTCATGGAAACCATGCACACCAGTATCCCATAAGGTGCTTAACTTTAACACCTGCTACAGGCCCTAGTCATCCAAACAGATTATTCAGCCACAGTACCATGGAATGGTTCCAATAATGACTTGGAGTGAAGCCACATGACATACTGTGGATGCTGGCACTGTCCGTGGTGCTGATCACAGCTTGCACATAGCTTCTGCATAATATGGTGCTATATTTTGTTTAAAGGGGCACATACTTACTTTTGCATCATTACTATTATTTGGAAGAGGTTTCAGCTCTATAAACCACCACTGGATGAGCTCAAACCTGCTTCAGGCTTTACATTCTTCATTCCACCTGTTGCTTTGCAACGCCTTAGTTATCATTTAATGGGGGACACTATTCCAAGATACAATAAAAAAAATACGAAATGTTATAATTCATATTTCTCAACAACCCACTCCCAAAGCTAGAAATCAGAAAACTTAAAAGACTCAAACCTGCTGTCATGAAGATGTCTGGAGTTGATCCTTAGACTCTACCTCTTAACAGGCGCCCACGCCGAACCATTGCTGCCTGGGCGCAGTGATTTCATCACCTCAAAAGCCCAGTTTTTCACAAAAATGTCAATTTTTTTTAATTTTTTTTAATTTAATTTTTTTTATATTAATAAATTTATTTTGTATTTAATTTTTTTATTATTTTTTAAACACACATATAAACAAACATGACAACACACAATAAGATACACAAGCATTAATACACAGTGTATATCCAACGAAATTACCATTTATACCAATGTCTTATACAGGATATACCTGTTATCTAAAAACCTACACACATATGCTCCAGCTCGAACCCCCCCCTCCCGGACCCCTCTTTGGATAGTACCTCCATTATCCCTCGCTCCTAACCAGACACTACCATTATAAGCTAGCTTTTATTCTCTCCACCACTTCTAACCACATTGTCATTTTGGATTCATTGAAACCCAGAATTCTTGCTGTAGATATTTCTTGATAAATCACATCGAGATATGTAAGAAACCAAACCGTCCGGCAAATTTTTTCCGGTTGAAACCAGCGTGATGCGATCAGCTTTTTAGCTACTGTGATACCCGATAAAACCAATCTCTTTAGCTGTGGATGTACTGCAAACTCAAAAACATCATTCAATAGTAGTACAGAGGGGTGTACAGGTATATTCCAAGATACGAGTTTTGATAATTGTTGGGTCACATCTTTCCAGAATATCTTAACTGGTGGGCAGTCCCAGTACATGTGCATAAATGTCCCTTCATCCCCATTTGTACATTGGGAGCATTTGGAGTCTTGTTTAAGACCCATTCTGTTCAGTCTTATAGGAGTCAAGTATGTCCTGTGAATATAGTTAAGATTGATTTGTTGATGGTCCGGGTTCCTTGATGTAAGTCGGACATTTGCCCAGGCTTCTTGCCAATCAAAGTCACTTTCCAGGTCTGGTATATCCCTCCTCCAGACAGAGTCTAGTTGGAGGGTTTCATACGAGGACGTTAGTAATTGATGATAAAAATCTGAAACAAAACCTCTCGATGTCTCTCTTTCATAGAAGAATTTGTGGTATCTGTGGTGTTCAATTGGTATGTCTAATGGAACACTGTGAGACTTCAAACATAGCCGTAACTGTATGTAAAAAAGCCATGTGGACTTGGTGAGATTACATTTTTTGCATATTTCTCCATAACTACAAAAACCCTGTTTGTTAAAAACATCCCCTAATGAGTGTATGCCTTGCTCTTCCCATATAGGGAATCTTATAGGTCGTTTTTCAATTAAGAGTGCATTGTTTTCCGTTCACAATGCTTGATTGGTAGTTTAGTGTATGCTATGTCCTTCAGTCTATGTGGGGCTACTATGTTTTCTTCTAATTTTCTCCAGGATACTAATGCTTGGGGATCAAACCATGTTGTCAATGGTCTTAATGTGTACGCCTTAAAATAGTGGAACAAATCTGGAAATGCCATGCCACCGTCTGCTTTATTTCTCTGTGCGGTGGATCTTTTTATACGTGGTGGTTTGTTATTCCAAATAAATTTGTATGTGGAGGAGTGTAATCTTTTCCAGTAACCCTCTGGAGGGGGTAACGGTAGCATTGAACTGAAGAAGTTGATTCTAGGTAGTACGTCCATCTTAACTATTGATATCCGTGCCTGTACTGAGTTTTTAAGTTTTGCCCACCTATCAAGGTCGCCTTTGATTTTGTTTTGGATTTTTGTGTAATTGTGCTTCACCGTTTGTCTTATGGTGGGGAATATTTCCACTCCCAAGCATCTAAAATGTTTTACCATAGGTATCTCTCCTGGGAGGGTTATATCTTTTTTTGCAGGGGTGTTAAGTGGAAGGAAAGCCGACTTCGGCCAATTTATCTTGAATCCCGATAAATCACCAAAGTTCTCAATCAACTTGAATGTCACATTTTTTATAAATGTTTTTCTCCATGTGGTAAATAAACGAAATACACAGGTCACAACATGTTTACATGAACGTTTTGGAGTTATATTTGGAGTGTATTTTGTGACTATTGGGAACTAGGCTACACTGGCACACCTACTTCCAGTGAATGACGCTAAGCTAAGCTAACGGTGAGGCTGTTCCCTAAGCAGAATGCATGCACAGAGAAGAAAATGGTATGTATCTGCTTGTCTAACTCCAGGGTAGATGGCAAATAAGCTAATTTCCCCAAAAGTGGGCATATTCCTTTACGGATCTGTAAGGCTTAGAGACTGCATAATGAGAGGTGGCAAAGGTGAGGGCAGGTTACATTTTCAGTTTCAGAGCTGATGAACCTTGTTTGGGTGTAAGCCCTACAACGAAACATCCTGCGAACCGACAAAATCAGTCTCGCGTTCATTGTTTATGGAACATCTCTGGAGTTTACACCTGAATGATATCTCCAGTTTGAGTAAGCTATTTATCTGGTTATTGTTCATGCTCAGTACTATACATCGTCTGTCGAGCAGCCGCAGATTTGACATCTATCACCATCTTTTGATCTTGTGTATTTTACATTTTATGTTGGAGCTAAATGATGAATAAGGAATAATGAAATCTCAGGAAGAAGGCTAACGCCAACGAACGCAGAATATCCCCTGGTACGCACACGTCCATGCCTCTTCCTCCCCTCTACCACACCTATACAGCCATGCCCTCGATGCAATGCACTTGTGAGGCGGCCGGCCAAGAAATTACTATGCCACCAACTTTGCAGCTTAGTTGGAAACTCCAAAAGGCTCTAGCATGACCATAGATATAAGTGCAGGTTCTGGTGGGAGGCAGTAGCAGTATAGTGGCAAGGAACAGAGGACACTAGGATTAAAATATAACAGTTTATTAATATACGGTACTAAGTAGACAAATATAAAATCATCAATTTTTCCTAAAAGCTCAACTAGGATTCAAATATAACAATTTATTAATAGACTACGTAGTCAAAATACAAAATCATCAATGTCCATGTCCATGTGTTCAAGCTGCCTAATCCGTGTGGGTTGTCCCGTGGGTATGCCTAATGGTCCGTGCCCGTAGCCTCCGTCGTCCCCAGGTCACCGACGGGCTAAAACAGAAGAACTGTGCGGCAATCACTGGGCACACAAACTCATCATCATCATCAACCTTTATTTATTCTTGAAAGACAATTGAGGTCACCCTCCTTTTTTTCAATGTCGTCAAGACATTATAATTCCGTCACTCACAGGCCTACACCCGCAAACACACCACTGTCAGCGACCGCTAGGCTACTCACGGTCAGCCCGAGCGTGGACAGATCCACAGCCCAGGAAGTGTGTTGGTCGCCGCCCTCGAGCACCAGCCTGGGTTAGTCCTCCCGTCTTGTTCGTCTAGCTCCCCGTTCTCCGCCGGCACGTCCCCTGTGGTCTCTGTAAGGACAGGAGAGAAACTGCCAGCAGCGAGCCCACCATCCGTAGCTAAGCACTCTGGCACGCTATACACAATGAACAACACTTGCATCAAAGGACAACACATGTTACTCACAAATCCGCCTAGGGGTAGACTCAATTTAATCAACTTTAATTATGGATTCATATTTGACCTTGAACTTGACCTTGACCTTATTATGGCCAAATCATACATCTATGGATAGGGAAAATGCTCCTCTTTCCAATAGCAGGGTTGAATCTGGAGTTCGTCATTTCTTGCGGTTTTTTACGATAATTAGCATTTTCCGATAGATTTGTATTTCCGATAAAACATCGGTAAAAATGAAAATATACACTTTGACTACTGTTTTTGATAGTGTTATGGTCTTTACTCTTGGCTACAATTTAATTTTTTTTTTTAAACATTGACCTCTTAACATCCAAGGGCCCACATGTGGAAGATTCTTTGCCGACCTCTAGTGTCTCGGGTGTGCATTTCTTTTAATACAATATATAGATCAAATTAAAGCCTTATTTGTTGCCTGTCGATTGCCCTTTCAGGTGACAAAATCCGTTCAGCGGTTCTCGAGTTACATGCCGATATGTGAGGCGTGCCCCAAAGTACGCAAAAGTACACATTACCACCCCCGACTCCCGGGACTCTAGCTCCGTCAATCATTTGGCGATCTCGAAAATCTTTGCACAGGGTTGTAGCCAATGAGTGTGGCTTTCCAATGATACCCCATGATATGATAATTGGGGATCTAATACGGTCTCTATTGATCGATTTATGATAAAGAAAAGCGGGGACCTTAAGGCTTAACAGGTTAATTCACACACACAGGGCTGGACTGGGACAAAAAATCAGCCCTGGCATTTTTGGCCCAGACCGGCCCACCACAATCAGTCGGACACCATCCTTGCGGTCTCTTAAATATGCGTACCTACTGTACTATTCCCCCAAACCACTACAAAGCTGGGTAGTAAGTGCCATGGACAAGTGTACCAGTGGAAGTGGACCAGTGTACTCGCTCGCTCTTGGCTGAATCTTGTTTTGGGTGGTGATGTAAAAACACCTGCATCATAGCAGGCTCAGGACGGGCAAGGTATAGTCTACACAGCCTGTTCCTCCCTGTCTCTCTCCTACCCAACCTGGCTTGATTAGACATAAGGAGAGAGACATGATTACATAAATTGCCTTTTCCAGTGTTTAGCATTGTTTTCTACCAATGTGGGGTTGTATCAATGGGGTCTGTGTCTCTAATTCCTCATCAGTCCAGTCTCGAGTTCACGAGATCCTCCCTCACTGAACTAAGCCATTCTGATTTGACTCGCTCGCTGACATGAATAAGACACTGGTTGTAGTCACCGCCCACAATCAACAATTCGCTCAACAACAGAGCGAGTGGAAATACTGACACTTCCTCAAACGGGTTGACATGGCGCGGGTGCCGACAGAGAGAGAGCAGAGAACGAGCGAGCGAGAGAGATAAAGAGAGAGGGAGAGAGAGGGATACGGAGCATGTAAATGGTCTGTATACCTCTCTCTCTCTCTCTCTCTCTCTCTCTCTCTCCCTCTCTCTCGCTTGCTCGTTCTCTGCTCTGTCTGTCGGCACTCCCACGCGTATTCCGATCAGTGCAATAATATTCACAGGGGTATATATTCTCATTTGAAACAAGTTACCAATGCATTGTCACGTGGGATTATGCCCCCCGCGGCTAAATTAATTAGTCTCCCTGTCTATCTCTCTATGTCTCTCTCTGTCTGCCAGTGCAGACTGTGGGTGACTGTCACTCAAAGCGCTTTGCGAGTATGGGTGGAGCCCAGCCCAAAACAGCTTGAAATCTTGAAGTGGAAAAATGCTGCTTTAGAGTACTTGATCAGAAATACAAAACAATGAATATTTTTGAAAAAAACCTTACAGATGTGTTCCATAGACTCACAGGAATTGTGTAACATTGCCCAAATAGTGAAAGGAATAGCAAAACATGGGACCTTTAACTGGTACATGCAGGTCCAGAATTGTTGTAATTCCCTGACAAAGATGTGCAAAAAGCTGTACAATTTAATACCATACTGGTAATGAGCAAATAGTTGTTCATTCAATTAATGCATGGAGCTGTTCCATCTTATTTAATGTGATCCTAAGTACTCAGTTCATACAGATTTCAAGTATCCAAATATCAATGATGAATATTGCATAAGGTTTACACAGTTAATAGATCACTGTTTTCATATGGACCTAGGTCACTCACAGCAACGTGCATGGGCTTAGCCAACGCAATGCTGACAAATTAACGTTAGCTAGTTAACGTTAGAATAGTCAGCCGGAGTTGCGACTGAATTAGGGAACTATGATAGCTACAAAAACAATGCCAAAAGCTTATGCTGCGCTATTTGACATTGACTGACTGTGAGAGACCACCAGCAGTAGTTGACGGTCTCACTTTATGATAGCATTACGAGTATGTTATCATATTAGTGTCGACATTAATTGAATGAATCATCATCATCGTCATCATGGCATGGCACACGCTACCTTTCTATCTATCTATTCGCTGACAGCTGACAGCTATGACGTGTTCGATGATGGCGCCTGTGTTGGCAAGCCGCCCACCTCGTCTGTCTCGGCTGCTCAGCATATTGTTTGCTGTGGTTCTGTCACCAAGCTCTTCTAAACATCAGAGCTTCTTATGAGATGCTGTTGCTGTCTGACCACTGTTTGGGAGATCCCTCTGGAACTCGCCCTCCCGCGCTCCCTGACATTCCCGAATACATTACGTCGCCTCCCTCACACCTTACCCCGGAAAAAAGCGATTTAGACGACGGGGTGAGCGAAGTGGTGTGGTTGTAAAAATCAAGGCTTACTTGTTTTTTCTCGTCAGTGATTGATCCTCGCCTCCTCCATGACGGACGCTATCTATCTGCTGTCCGACGCTCTCTGCACTCCAGAGGCCGATGGAGTTGCCCCGTCGGACCCGAGCTACTGCGGTCAACATTGGGGATGGCTATTCCCGACGCCGACCTCCGGATGCCGCTTGGCCTGTGCCCCTGCTCCGCCGATTGTCCCTGCTATTCCTTCTCCCGGCTTTGCTAAATGCTAGGTCACTGGCCAACAAAACCTTTCTACTAAATTACTTCTTCACTTCCCGGAAACTGGATTTTATGCTCCTGACTGAGACCTAGATCCATGCTGGTGAGTGTACACTGTTCTCCGAACTGCTCCCTCCCGACTGTAATTTTTTTTTAGCTCCCCCCAGTCCTCCTGCAGAGGTGAGACTTAGGCTCTGTGTTTAAATCCTGCTTCCGGTGCCACCTTTTGAACTGCACCTGTCGTCTCCTGTGCTCTGTGCTGTTATCTAGCGGCCGCCTAAATTCAACAAGGAGTTTATTATAGTGACTTTGCTGATTTTCTCGCCGGGATCATGGTGAAATATGACCACGTTTTAAAGGGGAACTATCATATAAATGGCCTTTTTCAGTGTTTAGCATTGTTTCCTAGCTATGTGGACTTATATTAATATGATCTATGTCTCTAATTCTCATATTGGCGCATTCTTCCAATTCTCCTCTCACAATATTCACCCTCACTGAACTGAGTCATCTGAAAATGTGCTGATTTGTGATGTCAGAGAGACTCAGCTGCATGTTGAGACTCACACACTCAGCACAGTTACCATTGTGGTTGGAGCCCAGGCTCAAAACGGTTTAAGATCTTGAGGTAGAAAAATGCTGTTTTTGAGTACTTGATTAGAAATACAAAACAATGAATAAAATAAAATAAAAAATTACAGGGGTGTTCCATAGACTCACAGGGATTGTGTAAAAGTGCCCAAATAGTGAAAGAAATAGTAAAATAGTTCCCCTTTAATAGCTGTGCCAACGTGAAAATGATCATGCCCCTGCACGCCACTTGCGAACAGTAGAAACCTGTTTAGAGTAAGGATATGCATGAGGTATGGCTGCCTTCATTGAGCCTTCATTAAATGTTTATCTTTCTGAAATGATCACCAGTGTTGGGCAAGTTACTTAAAAAAAGTAACTAGTTACAGTTACTAGTTACTTCTTCCAAAAAGTTAAGAAATTACTTACTCAGTTACAAATTATAAAAGTAACTTCAGAAAGTACCTATTGCGTTACTTTCAAGTACATTTTTAACAAACAACGTACACAAATCTAAACTATTTTGATGTTGCTGTGGGACAAAGTGAGACTAGCCTCCAATCAAATGCCATGTATGTAGATATTATAATTACTATGTTTATATAGTGGATCATACAAATACAAACACAATAGATGTTTTGGAACTTTTGATATGTATTGCCCCTCAACAGGCTACAACTGGGCAACATTAAAGTATGCTTGTTAAACACTATACCAAAAATAAATAACAAATATATACTGATTGATTGATTGAACATTTTAATTAACAGATTGCAGAATGGGTACAGTACAGTACAGCTCAATACACACAATTGTTAAGGGGATGCAGACCAGAGAAAGACTTTCGTCTTGTTTACATCAGGGTCCCCCATTTTCAATTCATAATGACATTTATGACATACACAGCATACAGATATACAGATATAAGAATATAATATAATCATCTAAACTAATCTAATCATGACATTTAAGACATACAGATACAGTATACACTTTGTAGTGCAAATAAAACAAAAAAACAGATGTGTCGTGTGTGTCTCTCACTCTCTTTCTGTATCTCTCTAGTTCTCTCTCTCTCTCTCTGAGCACCTGAAGACTGTGCTATTAAACCAGGAAGTGCAGCACTCTGTTGATAAGGCTGTAGCCTCCACTACTGTAGTGCCCTGCGCTGCAACACAACAAACACAAGAGTGAACAAAAAACGCTCATGGACCCGTCTCTCGTTGACTGACGAGACACTGACTGTGTTGTTCGTTGGATTCGTTTTGGAATATTTGGGCTTGCCAAACAAACTATCAAAACGTACACGGACCCGCGGGCCGCCGTCTCTCGTTGACTGACTCGCTTGTGTTTTCGTTGTGTGTCCGACTATACATGCTTTCGAACACCCGCCCAACTCTATCTCTGATTGGCTTACCATGAAATTGTACTCAACGTCAGCCAATCGTCAGCATGTATGCGCTTGTCTCGCGCACTGCCCACTAACCAAGGAAGAACAGTTAAAAAAATTAATTGCCTCTCGGCGCAGAGATCTAGTTGGTCTGATGAAAAAAACTGCTTCAATCATAGTAACGCGCCGCATTTTTTGGCAGTAACCATAATGGCGTTATTAAGATTGGAAGAGTAATCCGTTAGATTACTCGTTACTGAAAAAAGTAACGCCGTTAGTAACGCTGTTATTTATAGCGCCGTTACTCCCATCACTGATGATCACACTGTTAATGTCAGCCTCGTGTCAGGCAGTGTATTTGTGCAATATAGTAAAGACAATTTATATGCAACGCCTGCGTGTAAAAACCAATTATATTATTGATTATATTCATGGTTTCAAGCTAATGGGACTCAGGGATACTATTCAAATAAATTGCCTACATGGAGGGAATTGTATTTTTGTAATGACACGTGTAGTGTCTGTAAAACAAAGTAACAAAAGACCAGATTATGAAAATATGGGAAACTGACTGTAGGCCCAGGGTGGATCTATGGTCATCAAAAATGAATGGCTTGCAATCCTCTGGGCAAGAGGCCCCCGGTATTAGAAGTTGGTCGAAGCAGCAAATTTCATGGTCCACTGGCACTATGGTGAAAGCCCATCGCTGTCGGATAAAGACAGCCGCAGAGCTAAAGCCCCCACGCTCCTATATTCAGCATGGTTATCTAGCCATACATTCTCAATTACCGGTGACATGTGAATTTGTAATAATAATAATAAGGCATGCATTTCCTCTGCCAGTTTATTATAGCAGGTGATGGAGCATGAGGAGTAATTGAAGTTGCCTCCTTGGGATCAAGGCAAATATAGACCCCCACATATCAAGTGCTGCTCCAGTTAATTTTGGGCTCTTCAAGACTTGCTATAGTAGGGTGGGGGACAGTCTGGCTCTTCAAGACTTGCTATAGTAGAGTCAAGTGGGGGACAGTCTGGCTCTTCAAGACTTGTTGCATGTATCACTGCTGTAGCCTTCTATAGGTTCTCCCTTAACACTTTCCGTGCCAGCCTCCGTGTCCTATTTACCCCCGTTGAATGCCACCGCTCTATTCAATGACAGAGCTCTCATATTTGCGAACGCATAAACTATATCTTAAATGATGGCTATGTGTCTAATACGACCGTCGCTTATCAATGACTTGTTTGCAGTCAACATTGTCGAAACGGATTGTTTTTTTAATCGGTTCATTTCCGTTTTATACCATTTTGAAAAACGCTTTTACTTTCAGAAGAAAAAGAAAAAGTCTGCAGGAATCGCGCTTTACTGTAATACACAAAACACGTTGTAATTTTTCTGCCTATTTATGAATCGTTTTCAAATAAATGCTAGATTATCGATAGTATATGTGTACTTACCGTATGCACGCTATAGAAGCGGGCTGACAAATCCATTATCTTATTTCCTGATCAGCTACACACACTCACAGCCACATACACACATAGGGGACACGTTGATATATAGGTGAAAACAGCTCTGATTATCCCAATACTGGTCAAATAGATTCCTTACCTCAGATCAGATCTCCAAAAAGATTATTCCAATTCCTGATCGCCATTCCAAATATCGATCGCGTTTATTGATCCAACGCTGGGTGGTCAAAAGACATATTCCACGCTGTTCTGATTGTGGGCAATGACTTGGATCGTCTCCGGTTACTTGCCTGACAAGTAAAATGCGGAATCCGGACTCTTTTTTCCCCATGCGTTTCATTCAATCCAATCCAATGGGGTGCAGTACCATCCGGAGAGACGATAGGGGGCGGTATTTTCCCTGTTCGAGCTCAGACAGATCCCCACTGGTAACGTGAGGCTATATTGATGAAATATGAATGGAAATCACTAATAAAAAAAACGATTAAACGATGAGATTTCGTCGTTGGCACTCCATTATCTCTCTCTCTCTCTCTCTCTCTCTCTCTCTCTCTCTCTCTCTCTCTCTCTCTCTCTCACTCTCTCTATTCCCATATATCTCTCTCTCTCTCTATACATATATATCTCTTTCTCTCTTCCTCTCTCTCATAGTAGTATGGAAAGGGAATACTGGGATTAGCCCTACACTAGATTGATACTATGGGTCACACACACACACACACACACACACACACACACACACACACACACACACACACACACACACACACACACACACACACACACACACACACACACACACACACACACACACACACACACACACACACACACACACACACACACACACACACACACGTGTGCATTCAGTTAAGTTGGAATATGACTGTAATACAAACAGTTCAGTTTGTCAGGTAAATGCAACACAGATTACAGTGTTGACATCTGTCTGCTTGAGAAAATCCCATTTGCTGCAATAGAAATTATTGAAGTGAGATGAACAGACTGAAAACTTTATTTTATTAGATAAAACATGTTGACAAAGTTTTACTTTGCAGTTGAAAAAAGGTAATAAATCGCAATATATCGCAATATTAATATCGCAATACTCAGCATATCACATTTTTCTTCTCTGTGCATGCAGTAGGAGTAGGAAGACGCTCCTACTGCATGCACAGAGAAGAAAAAGGTATGCATCTTCTTGTCTAACTCCAGGGTTCCCAAAATGTTGGAGTGTTAACATACATACCTTTTTCTTCTCTGTGCATGCAGTAGGAGTAGGAAGACGTGCACCGTTAGCCTAGCTTAGCGTCAGTCACTGGAAGTAGGTTCCTCCATTAGCCTAGTTCCCAACGTCTTCCTACTCCTACTGCATGCACAGAGAAGAAAAAGGTATGTATCTTCTTGTCTAACTCCAGGGTAGATGGCAAATAAGCTAATTTCCCAAAATGTTGGAGTTTTCCTTTAAGTATCATGATAATATCGTATCGTGAGGCCTCTGGTGATTCCCACCCCTAGTATAGGTTCCTATACAGCCTGAAAATACAAGTAATTATTACCCTCATGTAGCATACACGTCGGCCCACATACCGCAATATACTGAACACACATTAAGCCAGCCAGCATCTGCATTCCCAGGAATGAGGAAAGGTCCAACCACATCAAGTACGTCTACACAAAATATAGGACTTTAAGTTGTAGGTCGGAAATGATGGAATAGATTTACCAACGAAAAAGGTGTTTAGCCTGCTCATACCTTAAAAGCGTGGGGCAGAACGAATTCCTTGGCTCATTCAAACTGACGAGAAACAAACGTGAACTTTCAAGGCTCACACGACTCCCTCTACATACTCCTGGGTCCTAGTGTCCCCCAGATTACATGTATATGGCGTGTCAAAAGAGACACTTTTTTTTTTATTATAAACAATGTTTATTGGTTGTTGCTTTGTTTGTGTTAATAAAATTGCATTTATCTATAACCCTAATTCTGTCACTGTTTTATGTCACAAAGAAGGGTGGATCCGAAAGCTGTCTACAACATTTGTAACGTGATAAAAAAAGTCAACAAATATTTAACAAACTATTAGACATTTGTTAATGATGAATTGTCTTCACTTTAGATTAGGGCACGCAATAGCATCTGCAAATTATTTATAGATGTTTTATGAATGTCTAACAAATCATTTGTTAAACATGAGAAGACAATTCTGGTAATTGCTTCGTGTCTGTATTCATAAAAGCCAGATTGTTCATAACAGGTGAGTAAAACGTCCACAAATAATAAACAAGCTATTAGACATTTGTTAATGATGAATAGTCTTCACTTTACATTAGGGCACACAATAATATCCGCAAATGATTTATAGATCTTTTAAGAATGTTTTACAAATCATTTGTTGAACATGAACAAATAAATGGAGGTATTGTGGCGATAAGAAAGTAGCGAGCCAGAGACGTGGTTCGAGTTGAGGTACTTTACTTCTCACTCACATAGCATTTACAAATGACAACAAAGTTAACCCGGAACCGGAAGTGGTATTTAACCTGTCCCCTAAACAGTACAACCCCACACTCTTAAAGGCACAAGCCCACCTTGGTGAATGTCTCTTAATATAGGTCACCACACAGGCCCCCCCAGAATTCACCAATACAAAACTGCAACTAATTAATAGCCAGTGAACAGTCCATCAGTGAACAGATCACAGCATGAAATAGTCAACGTGGAGGGGGACGGATCAAGCGGCCGAACCGACTGCGCTTAACCAGAGGGGGATTAAGGGAGATAAGTGGAACCAGCGGCCGGGCCACGGAAGGGGCCAAGGCCGGAACAGAGGATAGGGCAGGGGTCTGAGCCGAAACCGGGGGGCGCCCCCGCCGCGGGGGTAGGGCCAACTTAACTGGTTCGTCCTTGTCCAAGTGAGCAGGCTTAAGACGGTCTATAGTGACCCGCTCCGGCCTGCCTCCCATGTCCACAACAAAGTTTTTAGTGCCTGCCTCCAGGACACGGAAAGGCCCGTCATAAGGGGGCTGCAGCGGGGTCCGATGGCTGTCGTGGCGGATGAAAACATATTTGGCCAACGGCAGGTCCCTGGGGACGTAGGACTGGGGAAGGCAGTGGCGGGATGTTGGAATGGGAATAAGGGCATCGGCAACACCCCGGGACGCTGTTCGATGGGAGGCGACGGACCAGGACGCTGTGGCCCCCGGAAGAAACTCCCCAGGGACCCGCAGCGGCTGGCCGTACACCAGCTCGGCGGACGAGGCCTGGAGGTCCTCTTTGGGGGCAGAACGAAGACCAAGCAAGACCCACGGGAGGCGGTCAACCCAGGCGCCATCCGTAAGGGCAGCCCGAAGAGCGGCCTTCATGTCCCTATGGAACCGCTCGCAAAGTCCGTTGCCCTGCGGGTTGTACGCCGTAGTGCGGTGGATCTTCACCCCCAGGTGCTCCGCAACTGCAGTCCAGAGCTCCGAAGTGAACTGGGGGCCCCTGTCGCTCGTGATGTCCCCCGGTGTGCCAAAACGGGCCACCCAGCAGCCGATGAACGCCCGGGCCACCTCCGCTGCCGTAGTGGAGGACAGTGGAACAGCCTCCGGCCACCTGGTGGTCCTGTCCACCATGGTGAGGAGGTGAGTATATCCATGGGAGGGGGGCAGGGGGCCCACCAGGTCCACATTCACATGGTCGAACCGCCTCTCCGGCACTATAAACGGTGCCAAAGGGGCTTTGGTATGGCGGTGCACCTTGGCACGCTGGCACGCCACACATGAGCTAGCCCAGGTCCTAACATCCTTCCGGAGGCCAGGCCACACAAACTTGACCCCCACCAGCTTAGTCGAGGCCTTCACACCTGGGTGGGAAAGGCTGTGGATCATGTTAAAAACCCGGCGCCGCCAGGCCGTAGGCACCATAGGGCGCGGTTGGCCAGTGGAGACGTCGCAGAGGAGAGTGGCGTTAGCTGTGTCGAACACCACATCCTCCAGCTGCAGTGCGGTAGGACCCGTCCGATAGGCCTGAATGTCCGAGTCCGTGGCTTGGTCTGCCGCCATGGCGGCATAATCTAGTCCCAAGTGGACGGACCCGATGACCGCCCGAGAGAGGCAGTCGGCGACAAAGTTGTCCTTGCCCGCCACGTGCTGAATGTCCGTGGTTAACTCGGAGATCGCCGATAGCTGCCGCTGCTGACGTCCCGACCACGGCTCCGAGGTCTTGGCCATGGAGAACGTTAGCGGCTTGTGGTCCACAAAGGCAGTGAACTGGCGGCCTTCCAACAGGAATCTAAAGTGCCTGGTGGCGAGGAACAGACCCAGCAGTTCCCTGTCGAAAGTACTGTACTTACGCTCGTTGTCGCGGAGCTGTTTGCTAAAAAAGGCCAGTGGCTGCCAGGCACCGCCCACCCACTGCTCGCACACCGCCCCCACTGCATAGTCAGAGGCGTCTGTCGTGAGGGCGACCGGGGCAGTGGGAGAGGGGTGCGCCAGCAGAGCAGCGTTGGCTAGCGCGTTCTTGGCAGCCCCAAAAGCGCTGTCCATCTCCGAGGACCAATCTAACTCGTCCTTGGGCACTTTGCCCCGCAGGGCCTCATACAAGGGCCGCATGAGGTGGGCAGCATGGGGAAGGAACCGGTTGTAAAAGTTCACCATGCCCAGGAACTCCTGTAGAGCCCGTAAGGTGCGGGGACGAGGAAAACTGGCCACGGCCTCCACCCTGGCGGGGAGTGGGGTGGCTCCCTGTGGAGCGACATGGTGTCCGAGGAAAGTGATGGAGGACTGCCCGAACTGGCACTTGGTTGGGTTCACGATGAGGCCGTGCTTACTGAGCCGCTCAAACAGCTGCTGGAGGTGTGTCATGTGCTCCTCTATGGACGTACTGGCTATAAGAATGTCATCCAAGTACACAAACAAAAATGGCATGTCCTGGAGCACAGAGTCCATCAGGCGCTGAAACGTCTGCGCCGCCCCCATGAGCCCGAAAGGCATTCTTAGGAATTCGAAAAGCCCAAAGGGTGTAATGACAGCTGTCTTTGGCACATCCCGTGGATGGACCGGCACCTGGTGGTAACCGCGCACCAGGTCCACCTTGGAGAAGATGACAGCCCCTGCCAGGTGGGTAGAGAAGTCCTGTATGTGCGGAACAGGGTACCGGTCGGGGGTTGTGGCGTTATTAAGGCGACGGAAATCGCCGCATGGACGCCAACCTCCGCCAGCCTTTGTAACCATGTGTAATGGAGAAGCCCACGGGCTGTTCGAGCGGCGCACAATGCCAAGTCGCTCCATGGTGGAAAACTCCCCCCTGGCGATTGCCAGCTTGGCTGAGTCGAGGCGCCGGGCCCGGGCATAGACTGGGGGGCCCTCTGTGGTAATATGGTGTTCCACACCGTGTTTGGCCACTGCCGATGAGAACGTGGGTGTGGTGAGGTCAGGGAAACCGGCGAGCAGGCGTTCATAGGGGTCCCCGGTGGCAAGTGTGTTCAACAGGCAGAGAGCTCCGCCCCCCCCAACCGCCCCAAGTGTGCAGGGGTAAGAGGAAAAAGAGAGGGCATCGATCAAGCGACAGTTTTTAACATCTACCAGTAAGCTGAAAGCACAGAGGAAGTCTGCTCCCAGGAGCGGCGTGGACACCGCAGCCATCACAAAACCCCAGCCGAAACGGCGCCCCCCAAAACACACCTCCACATACCTGGTGCCGTAGGTACGTATGGGCGTACCGTTCGCTGCGTCCATCTGGGGCCCGTGTCTGCCGCCCATGGTGTCCACGCCCTGTGCCGGCAGGATGCTGCGTTGCGCGCCCGAGTCCACCAGCAGCCGCCGGCCAGACAAGGAGTCGGTGATAAACAATAGCTTGCAGTCATGGCCGGCACCCACAGCCACTAATGAGCGCCGGCCCTGGCGTTTCCCTGCCCCTTGAAACTGCATGGCTTGCGACACTGCTTGGCCCTGTCCCCAAACCTGGCATGGTAATAGCAGAGCCCATCATCGGGTTGGCGTCGGGCTGTCACCGCAGCAGCGGTGTCTGTATAGGCCTCCAGTGGTGGGGCAGAGGTGCCCTGGTGGGGCAGCAGCGCATGTACAAACTGCTGCTGCCTGTTGGCCAGGAAAACCCTGTCCGCTTCTGCAGCCAGGCCGCGATAGTCCTTGGTGGAGGAGAGGAGGGAACTCGCCAGTGCTGTGCGCACAGGCACTGGAAGCTGTCGCAAGAAAATGTGTGTAAATAGAAAAGAGGGATCAGCTGATCCCAGTACAGCCAGCATTTTTTCCATCAACTCCGACGGTTTGCCATCGCCGAGGCCGTTGAGGGACAGCAGGCGGTCCGCTTTCTCCAGTTCTGACAGTTCATATAGCTTCAGAAGGAATGTCTTTAGCGCATTGTACTTGTCAGCTGCCGGCGGATCCTCCAACAGCATCATCGCCCGTGCCGTCGTTGAAGCATCCAACGCCGCCACAACATGGAAGTACTTAGTTATATCCTGTGTTATTCCTCTCAGCTGGAATTGGGCTTCGATGTGTTGAAACCACGGCCGGGGATTATGCTGCCAAAAGTCGGGCAACTTGACGGTCGCAGCGTAAATGTTCGCTTGTAGCATGTTAGCGTCGTTAGCATTCGGCGCGGGAGCTTGCGGTTGCGCGACGCCGTTGTCTTGAGACATAATGCTAAATGCTGTTAACGTTACAAATGTTCTTCACAGGGTCACCAATGTGGCGATAAGAAAGTAGCGAGCCAGAGACGTGGTTCGAGTTGAGGTACTTTACTTCTCACTCACATAGCATTTACAAATGACAACAAAGTTAACCCGGAACCGGAAGTGGTATTTAACCTGTCCCCTAAACAGTACAACCCCACACTCTTAAAGGCACAAGCCCACCTTGGTGAATGTCTCTTAATATAGGTCACCACAGTATAGTAATTTTTTCATATCCATTTTTCAAAGCATCTACAAATGTGTTAGTACACATTAAGTAAGGGATAATGTATAGCTACGAGGTCATTGTCGCAAAATAATTGACCGACACAGAGTTTAAAATACCGAGCCGCCTCGGCGAGGTGTTTTAAACGTCAGTGAAGGTCAATTATTTTGCGACAATGATCGAGTATAGCTATACATTATCCCGCTTATTACATGGCTAACTTACTAACAATATACCTAATTCATTTTACATCGACTCGCAACACTGGTTCTGGCTCCGCTCGTTGCTCCGCCCTGTCATCGCTGGCAGCTTCCCCAGCAGTTTTTGGTGCTCAATATTATTGTTTTGGGGATGTGGGGAGGTGGATGTCCTGGGATTTGGGGTGGGTGGGTGAGTGGTAGATTCTGCGTGGGGAAGGCAGTTGAGCTGGGGCAGTGGGGGTGTGATGGGATAGGGAGGGCGGGAGTGTTGTGGGTTTATATGGTTAATGTTCTATAATATTTTGTGTCTTAAATAAATAGATGTATACATTTATGTAATAAATAGATGTATAAAAAATAATATATGAATGTGTTATTTCCATCGCCTAAGACAGTTTGTAAACATGAGCTACTCTCTCCCAAAGCCAGAAATCAGAGAAGTAAGAATCAAACTTGTGATGTCATCTAGTATAAAGCCTGGAGCTGCTCCATTGACAATGAATGGGACTCTGATTGTGTGGATCCACAGGACATCTGTTGTTTTATATCCACATGAGCTTGAACTCAGAACATTCCCCTGGTTGCTCTGAGTGTCATCTATAAAATATCACTTCCTAATTCATATTATATGGAGCAGCTTCAGACTTTATACTTGATCATAAGTTTGAGGTTAAGAGCACTCTAGTTTGGGGATTTGGGAGAGTTGCTCATTTTCACTAATAAGATGAATTCTGAAATTGGCCGTAGTTCCCCTGAGGGGAAGCAAGGACCGAGAATAGCCTGCTTCACTTTGATGACTCCGCAGGAGCTCCAATAGGAGTGGGTCTGAGGCGGCCAGAAGATGCAGAGCATAGGGGTATTGAGGGTGTGTAGTTAGAGACCATTATGGACTTTTATACACAGCCTCTTTCTGGTGGGAATTAAGCCCATTTTGAAAACCTTACAAAGGTGAACAAAGCAGTCAATAAATTATTGAAAATAATAATTCAGATAAAAAACAGTGTGATGTCATAGTTTCTTGTTGGATACTATGCTGCGTTCCATTCAAAGTCGGAGGCCAGAAGTTCCCTGGTGTCGGTGCGTTCCAATCTCCAGCTCAGAAATACAGAGGGAGAAACCATACATATGTCAAATATATTGTTCTTCTAATTTTTTTTTTTTTTTTTTTTTTTTTCCCCTCCATTTTCCTCCGATTTTCTCCCATCCCAATGTTAGTCGTATGCCAATTCCCAGTCCCTTCCTGGTCGCTGCGCACTTACCCCCCACAGTCAGATCATCTGGGAGAGTGGAGGCTAACACGTGCTTCCTCCGACACACGTCCAGCCAATCACCGCTTCTTTTCACCTGGCAGCGCGGATTCTCATCGAGAGGGCGTAGCGTGTGGGAGGACCACACTATCCCCCTCGAGTCCTATCCGCGCTTAGCAGGCGCCCCGACCGAACTGTAGGAGTCGCTGTTTACAACGACCCGGACCCACCCCGCCAGCTTCTCCCACCCTCTAATACAGCCAATTGTATTAGTGCAGACGGCCAGCCAAGCTGGTGACAACCCCGGAGCTGTGAGCTGGATTCGAACAGGCGAATCCAGCTCACAGCTCCGGGGCTGGTGACGAACGCAATCTCCGCTCGGCCACCTAACCGCCCGGGGGAACCCCTGTTCTAAGGGAGAAGCAAAGATGCTGGTTTCTGAGCACATTATGCTAAGAAACTGTGTTGAGGCTACCACTGAGGCTACCATACTGGTATCCATGAGAACCTAAATTCAATTGTCTTCTAAAGATCACAAACGTTTACAGTATAAACAATGTTGTTTACAGTTTATAGTGTACACCTCCATGTTGACATGATGCTAGATAACTGCATCTCGGATTGAGATTGTGCCCAAATTCCCTTCAGGCAGGATCTCATGAGATGAGTTTCCACGCTGCCGTATCGACTTCATCCTTAAGTTAATGAAATTAAAAACCATTAACCCCAGGTTTGAATACAGCCCCTGTAAACTATCCAAGCCAACCGTTAGACATCCTATCAGCACTCTCTTGTCACTGTGTGTCCCTACTCCCCATGTGGTCTTGCCAGTGTCTGTGACCTGTGTGTCGTCTGTCACTGTGCGTGACCCACAGAGCCTAGGTTCTTCTTCTTTGGTGTCTTTGCATGTGACCACATTATGCATGCATGCGCTCTCTGTGGGCAACACCACATCAAACAGCTCCCAGATGTAGTGTGTGGTATAGGGGCTAATTGGCTAAACTAAACAACATTTGAGATGTACTGTATGACCTGGGGGCTTGCTGCACCATTACAGTACTGCTAAATACAGACATACTGTATCAAACGGACTGTGATGGAAGTGCTGTCCTTGCGCTGTATAATGACAATCGAATTGAATCTAATCAAATCGAATCTTATAGCTGCTGGTGCCTCTGGGAGTCCTTTGTTGCGCATGCATGGGGCTTGAAATGTGATGCAGAGCTTGTTCTATTTCTGCCGGGGCAAGTAATCTCATTCTTGCTCATTTCGTAGAAGTTGCCTACTGCAGCTTTAAAGACAGGATATGTACAGTAATAATCTCAGGCAATCAGAAGGGCTTAGTTCCAGACCTTTGGCCTGACAAACTAATCGACAATAGGGACAGTTTAAACCGACTCTAATCCCTCAAATAAAAAATAAATCAAATAAATAAGAATACTTCAACTTCACAAACAAATTTTACGAGCTAAATTAAAGCAGCATGGGGGGGCGAGGGTGACTACGGTATGAGGGGGGAAAACAGGACTCGGGAGAATGACAGCAGCGTCAATAAGGAGCTCCACATCTGCATGAAACAGCCCTGAATCCTCCCTTGAGAAAAACCCAAGAGCGGCCGGGCGGTAATCCCCCCCTCGTCTCATCGACCCAACTAAAAACCTGCAACATTAAGCCTGGCGTGAAAACCAAAAAGACAACAACAACAACACAGCAGCAAAGAGACCCTGTAGTCTAGTAGTCTCTCAGTGGGCTCAGAGACCTGGGGTGCGGGGGGGGGGGGGGGATTATGCAGCATACTGTAGTGTAGAGAGAGTGAGAAGGGGGGGAAGAGTGATGGTCCAGTAAATGCAATTGGACTGCGCGAGGTTCTCCACACAATGAGAGGGAAAGCGGCGCGGCCGGTGGATCAGTCATGCGAGGAACACCTCTTCACACAGGGAGAGCTTTTTGGTTGCTGCTGTTTATGCTGATTATGTACGTGTTGACCCTAAAAAAAAAAAAAGGGCTTCCCTGCCTGGCTTTCAAGAATAAAAAAAAAAGACTAAAAAGAATTGCTCTAAAAAGCACAGCTAATGAATGATTAATCAAAGCTATTTCATTGCTTACTGTATGTCAATAATTCAGCTTGTTTAGGTTTGTTAATCTGAAGACTTCAAACCCTGGCCGAACGGCAAGGAGTACATACTGTACATTATTTTTACAGAGCACCTAAATAACATTTCAGACGAAGACGAGGCAAAACCCATTTTCCCTAATATGTCCCTTTAAACACAATGGGTGATGATATTTTAGGCGGTTGTTTCCAAAGGCCATTACAAACATGGGAACCCCCCCCCCCCCCCCCCCCCCCCCCTCCCCATCTCTCTGAGTGGTTGTCTCGTAGTGTTGACCAAGGTGGTGGATGTCTCGGGGTCTTGGCCAAGATTGCAGTGACTGTTCTACCCCCACACTGGTTATGTGCACCACCGAGGTCATGGATCAGCTTCTTACCGTCTTCTGTCCGTGGTCTGTCAACGTGGTTTAGACGTCGAGTTCATTGCTGGGTTAAGTACTTTTATTCTATTCACATAATATGCTTACTACATATATCTATTCTATACCATAAGGCCTGTGCTGCTGGGTGAGAAGTTGGAGGCGATGCAGGTAGAGGCCCCCCTGGTGTCCTGGGTTGTTGACTATCTGACGGGCAGACCACAGTACGTGCGCCTACGGAGCTGTGTGTCAGACAGACTGGTCAGCAACACCGGGGCCCCGCAGGGGACAGTCCTCTCTCCCTTCCTCTTCACTGTCTAAACCAACGACTGATGTATAAAGGACGGTGATGAGAGGGAATACCGGGAACTGGTAGTGGACTTCGTCACATGGTGCGATAAAAACCACCTGCAGCTAAATGTGGCGAAGACCAAGGAACTGGTTGTGGAGCTGGGGAGGAGGAGGAGTGCACCTGTGACCCCCGTTTCCATCAGGGGAGTCGATGTGGACATGGTTGAGGTGTACAAATACCTCGGTGTGCACATCGACAACAAACTGAACGGGTTAAAACACGCAGAGGCACTGTACAAGAAGGGCCAGAGCCAACTCTACTTCCTCAGAAGGCTGAGATCCTTCAATTTCTGTACAAGGATGTTGAGGATGTTCTATGAGTCAGTGGTGGCGGGCGCCTTCTTGTACGCTGTGACCTGCTGGGGCAGCGGACTGAGAGCAGGGGACACAAACAGGCTGGATAAGCTGGTCTGGAAGGCCAGTACCGTGGTTCGGGTGGAGCTGGACTCCCTAGCGAGGGTGGCACAGAGGAGGAGCCTTGCTAAGCTCCAGGCGATCAGGGAAAACCCCTCCCACCCACTATACACAGACTTGGCGGACAGGAGGAGCAGGTTCAGTGCCAGGCTCACACTACCCAAATGCAGCACTGAACGGCACAGGAAGTCCTTCATTCCAACAGCCATCAGACTATACAATGCATCACTGTGCCTCACTGCATCACTGAGCACAGAGTGGCAGTTACCATCTTCCTGGACTTAGTTTGAAACAGCACTGTGCAATATTACACCTACTGTTAGACCTCAGTATATTTTTACTGTATTTATTTACTGTATATTTTATTCCATTTTTATTCTATTTTACTCTACTCTTATCTTAGGCAACTTGATTTGATTGTTTTATTATTCTTATTCGTGACCTGTTCTGTCTAAATGTTTAAATGTTGAGCGATTTGCAGTGTCAAATTTCCCACGGGATAATAAAAGTATTTCTATTCTATTCTATTCTATTCTATTCTATTCTATTCTATTCTATTCTATTCACATATATGCTTACCACATGTATCTATTGCTATGTCCACCCATCACAATCACGGAAACTGTCTAATGCCTGTCCCGTCTCCCTGTGAGTGGCTGTCTCGTGGTGATGACCGGAATGTTGGACATCCCGTGATGATGAGCGGGAGGATGCAACCCTCTCTGCGCCGCCCCCATGCCTCAAATAGATCCGCCATCAACTCTATTTTCAATCTTTCAAAATGTTCAGTTGCTATTGCATGCACTTATCTGTGTTTCATTACACGTATGTGTGCATACTTACCAACTGTTTCGCCTGTTTTTTTTTAATGTCTGTATTTAGCAGTACTGTAATGGTGCAGCAAGCCCCCAGGTCACACATCTCAAATGTTGTTTAGTTTAGCCGACTACATCTGGGAGCTGTTTGATGTGGTGTTGCCCACAGAGAGCGCATGCATGCATAATGTGGTCACACGCAAAGACACCAAAGAAGAAGAACCTAGGCTCTGTGGGTCACGCACAGTGACAGACGACACACACAGACACTGGCAAGACCACATGGGGAGTAGGGACACACAGTGACAGAGTGCTGCGTTGATAGGATGTCTAGCGGTTGTCTTGGATAGTTTACAGGGGCTGTATTCAAACCTGGGGTTAATGGTTTTTAATTTCATTAACTTAAGGATTAAGTTGATATGGCAGCATGGAAACTGATCTGATCTGTTGTGCATGAAATGTTTTGAAAGTATATGTTTGAATGATCTGTGTGTTTCAATATTGCGGATGTAAATTGGAATGGAGTTCCAGGTCTTAGCAGCTCTCACAGCAGGGGCGTAATTATGGGGGGGGACACGGGGGACATGTCCCCTGCATGTTTTCAGAAGGCAGTTATTGTCCCCCGCACATTTTTACCGTCCAAAAACAATGTTAATAATAAACGGTGACGCGACGCGGCACTGCAGATTTGCCCTACTCTTGGAATTCATTGCCAGATCATCAAAGTCATAGGGGCGCTGTCTCGATAATGCAGTGTTATTAAAGCAGCGTGACGACGCATGAACCAGTTGGGATTCGAAAGAAATAGCGGCCTGGAATAGTTTTTGACGCTCTCAATTTGCAGTAAAGGAATATATATCTGCGGTTTCCCTGGGGGATGGCGAACAAGCCAGCCGGTTCTACTATGAGTATGACATCATACTTAACTTAAACTTGAACACGGAGGCAGTTACAAGAACTATCCGAGCCCCCGGGATGTCGGCGTCTCTGCGATGTATGCAGGGAACTAATTGCAGAGGGAAGTGGAGAGCTGCCTGTCGCCCATTCTAACGCAGGAGTCCTGGACCCCCGACAGGTAAGGTAAGCGATTTTAGACTTTGGAAGTGTGCGGCTGTTGTCCGAATACTAGTGAATATTGAAAAATAAAGGCACGACATTTAGAGACGTCCCCGTCGTAGCGTTCTGGTGCGGGGATATGGGTCTCTCTGTGCGGGGGCGCAACAGCAACAGGTGGGCTGGGCAGAGATGTATGCATCAAAACTATTACATTGTTTGTCTCGCATACATTCGATTTATAATGCGAGCACCTGCATTACAATCAAATGACTGATGTTATGCACCCGAGTCTCGAGAGGCACTTTATAATAGAAAAAAGACAGTGCAAATATGTATATGTCGCTTATAGTTTATTATGCCTATGCAGCTCATTTATTTTGACAGAGTTAAACATTTTTCACTAGTATCATTATATTAAATTAGCGGACGTGCTGCTGGACAAGCCCTGGCTCCACGATGACCACCTCTTACAAGAGGCGCCACCGCCTGGGAAAATGCGTATTGCACACCTGGCATTAGAAGAAAAAAATTGGGGAAGGGGGGGCGCCCCCCCCCCTGCAACGTCACTGACCGCGCCCCCTAATATGTCCCCCCCACTGCTAGGAACAAAGTTACGCCACTGTCTCACAGAGAGGGCTGATTGGCTAAATGTACTTTTCCTTAACTCATTGGGCGCCAAAAACATAATATCTCATGTTTCACCGCCGAGCAGTGAGTGCCAAAAACGTAATATCTCGTTTTTAGTCCCTTTGATCTTTTTCCTTTGATCCCCGTTCTACACGGTCAGCTGGAGCCCTCTAGGTCTCCCTGGCTCATCTGCCTACGTTGGAATTGCAATGACGATCGAATCTCACCAGGTGGCAGTATCGCCTACCTTTTTAACTGGAATAGCTTGGTGTGGATACACCTTTTCTTTTTTTTCTGCAAGGGCTCCTCCTCCTCGGAGACAGAGCGATCGCCTCGAGATTTGATTGCCTGAAGCCTATTTCCCGTATACACAAGTATAGACATATACACGGGTAATCGCAATGGCGATGCGATCACTGGGAATTATTCTTTTTGGAATACCTTCTGGCTAAGATAAGGTATATTCTATGTCTATTTTACCGAACCTGAAACATGTTTTTGTAACAATCAGTGTCGTGTTTTACCGGACATAAAACATGCTCGACAAACACGATCGCAGTTTCTAGTTAAAATGACCCCCCCCCCCCTTGATGATTTTGTGAAGACACATATGTACATGGTATATACCTTTGATTTGGGAGTATTTTGGAGTTTCAGGCGATCAACCAGAACGATTTGGTCTTATTGCATATAACGCGCCATATCTCGCAATCTATGAAAAGAGACTGGATTATTTTGGAAAGGGGCGATGTTTAGCGTGTAATAGCACACAAACTACAGTGTGTAGAAATGAACTGATTAGTCAGTAATGGACTATGAACAATGCCTGTCAAACTATTGTCTCCATAGCTGTAATACAGAACACACGATGGGTCTGCAAACATGGCTAAAATGGTCAATAACGCTGGCGCCAGGCCGTACAGATGGGGAAAGTGGGTGGCGCCCAAAGACCTGTTTTTTTAATGTGAGGTTGCAGTCTAGGATGATTCCAAGGTATTTGCATTCGGTCACCACTTGGAGCTTCTCAAACAAACGTATTGCTGAAAATATACACTATGACTGCTGTTTTGACAGGATTAGGGTCTTTACTCTTGGCTACATTTGAAAAAAAAAAACATTAATTAAACATTAATCCATACAGTCTGTAGACATGGATTTATGACGTAATGTCATCTGCGGTCCGCCGACGGACTGCTCTGGCTAAAGAGGGGAGCTCTCCACCAAAAAACAATGCATCTTTAATTAAATTTACTCACAATAACTGTCAAACTAAATGAATGTGTGCAAAACTGTTCAGAGTTTTGAGATGTGTGCGATATCATGTCCCAAATAAATCAGCATTGTTTTATTAAAGTGTGTCATTTTCAACTGCCTGCTCTACTGATATACTGCAGAAACCGCATATTGCGGTATCAAGGCAATAGTCACACCCTATTGGAAACAGGCCGGGTTGCTAATGAACCATAATTACTGAGCGCTGCTCCACAACACCTGTCTACCTGTCTGTCTTAACTCACTATTAGGGGCCATGTTGTCATTGACACAAAGCCAGGAACAAACACAGCAGCCCTGTATCATCAGCCGAGCAACACAATCAGCCCAGTCTAGCTCAATTTGCTAATGAGGCTTGTAAAGAGAGGTGTAGTGTATTGATCCCTAACAGAACATCTGTGATGAGGTGCCCACTCAGCAATGGCATGGTTGAACTTGTGGGTGTGAACAGTCGCTTCAACAGCTACTATGGCGGGTGTTTTTCAGTAGAAAATAGTTCCAGACAAAACTGCTCCCGACAAGGTCTGTGTATCACCTGGTGTAACCGTGTCCAGATTCGGTCAGGGACATTACTACTAGCCCTAGAGACCGGCAGATGTAATGCCACCCCAGAGGAGGACAGGCTTTGTTTGGTGCATGAGCTACTGTAGGCAAAATTGAGAATGAGGTACATTTTTTGTTTTACTGTGTCCTTGTCTACGAGGACGTGAAGGATGTACTTTTTAGTCAAATGTCCTCCATTTATGTTGATTTTCTTGAGTGGGATGAATATGAACAACTTAAGTTGTGCTTAAGAAAGGGAACTTTTTTGTAGCAGATTTGATTTGCCAAGCTTGGGAGAGAATGCAGGATACTTTGTTTAAGACCGAGCTGTAAGCTGTGTTTATGTAATCCATATTCATGTAATGAAATGAAATGAAAAGGAATGTAATGTAATAATGGAACACTGGTGTCTTATAAACCCATGAGGGTTGGGCACTTTGTGTGCATGACACGGAAATAAAAGTAAAAAAATATCTATCAATCAATAGGTCAGACTTCTTCGCATGTCAGTGCATTTCACAAATACCAGCAGCCTGCAAATGGCACTACAGTAACCCTATTGGTGATGATGGACAGGCTAAAGCCCATCTGCTTTTCTCTATGCCCTCCTACACTCTTTTGTAACTACACCACTGCCACCTTGTAGCCCAACAAAACACTAGGGGTGTAACAATGATCTCACACACACACACACGGACACACTCACTCTCTCACACACACAGTCGAAGAGTAAGAGAGAGACAGAAAGGGAGCAGAGGAGAAGCACTGAAAAAGTATGAATACATTTCAACACACAAATAACTGAGAATCTGAAATTGTGTGTACGTCACACCCCTACAACACATACCCACCCCTTTCCTCATCTGAGCCGCGTTTCTACCTAGTTAGTAGTGGCATCTTCTTAGTAATTTTCCAATACGTGATGTAACTATGTCTTGTGCCATAGACTAGGTTGAGTACGTACTTAGTGGTCCAGGGTAGATGTGAGGGGGGGGGGGTATGGGTTGGGCAGTGCAGCATGACCATATGTCACTGGGGTCATCCTGTATGCAAATACCATCACAGACGTTTCACTGAGTTGCCTTCGCAGCATCTCCAGAGGACTCAACAGTGGTAACTGGTAAATGGTGCATTTATATAGCGTTTTTATCCAAAGCACTTTACAATTTTGTTGCTCACATTCACCCATTCACCCACACATTCACACACAGACGGCAGAGGCAACCACGGTGCCAATCTGCACATCGGGAGCAATTAGGGGTTAAGTATCTTGCTCAAGGACACTTAAACACGCTGCCCGGGAGGAGCGGGAATCGAACCGGGAACCTTCCGACTACCTTCACCTCCCGCTGCCTCCACCGCTCCAAGTGTATCATCAAGGACCAGTCTCACCCAGCAGCACATCACCTCTTTCAGCTCCTTCCCTCAGGGAGGAGATACCGGTCCATACATGCCAAGAGCTCAAGATTTAGGAACAGCTTTTTTTCCCCAAGCAGTCAGACTGCTAAACTCTCATTGACTGTCCCCTCACGTGCACCATGCACCTTACCTGGACTTGATAACTGATAATCTATTATGTTTACCACTCATCATGCACTTTAAAATATTTCTGTTATATGTACAGTGTTATGTTATGTGTTACATGTATGGTTGTACTACGGTCATGTGGGAGCTCCCCTGAAATTTCGTTGTATTAAAAGTCTATTCTATTCTACCAAACGATCGCTCTACCTCCTGAGCCACTGTCACCCCCATTATCAGTAGTCCTCAAACCTTTTCATGTCAAGGACCCCCACACCTGTGGTCCCCCGTTTGATAAGATACTGTCTCAACAATTCTATTTTTTTCCTTTCTTTTAGTTAGATATGATTTAGTCCAGAATTCCTGTCCATACCATTGATTCTAAAACATTTTAATGTCAAGGACCCCTGAACTGACATGTTGTTACAGCCACAGCCAGGGCCTCTCTCTCTCCTGTCTGGCAGCAGGTATCCACACCCTTATATGGGCAGCTTCCTGTCTCGTCATCCCCACGCTGTCTACCTGGGTCAACCTGCACACCTGAGACTCATCAGGTCATCACCGAGCCTGGATATGAGGCCTGCGCCCCTGCCACTCCCCGTCCGAGTGTTGCTTCAACTACCGTTCGTATCGAAATAGTGAGAGAGAAAATAAAGATATAACGTCAACGTATCTCCTTGTTCTTCCTTTCTTCAGATAAATACTTTCTTTCCCATTTCAAGTGATTGGTATACAGGCACTCTTCTTGGGGTGAAATTTGAGAAGGAGATGAGTGTGTGGCCCCATCCCTGCTTATGTAGGTAGCAGATGGGGATGTGGTCAGACGGATGTTGGTATGTAAAGGTACATTGTGAAGTTTTTATTCAGTGCATATACACTGGAGCGAGATATGTGCAGAATGACGCTGAGCGGAAGCTAGTATGATATAGAACCTTCTGTAGTGTGGTAGTGAAAGAGTTAACCTTCTGTAGTGTGGTAGTGAAAGAGTTAACCTTCTGTAGTGTGGTAGTGAAAGGATTATGTCTGTTTTCATTTAATAAGTGGTCTTAAAATGTCAGTAGTGTACCAGAGCAGACTATATTTTTAGGAAGGAGGTTGAAGAGGAGTATCTTGACTTGACTTTGCATTAGTTTGTGGTTAACTATCCAGAGCTAGTATGAGGAACAGCATGGGTTGTGAGTGACAAGAAATTATATTATATTATATTTCCCTGCTATGTAAGCGGGGCGGGTGACAAACACCAAACCTCGTCACACAGCAGTGGCTGATAGTTCACGTAGCCCGCTTGAATGAACTGTGAGAGATAATTCATAACATAGTGTTATTGTTGTTATCGCTAGCTTCTAAAAGACGGGAGGGAAAAACCGCAGCTCACATGAGCTGCTCGTACACACACGCACCATTCAGCATGCATCTGAACTCTGAACCATGCCCAATATTATGATATTGGGCAGAGAGCGACAATGTGAGAAACAGGAGCACAGCTCGCTGCTCGCACACACACTATCCCTCCCCCTCTCTCGCTCTGAATGAAACGGAATGCATTGGTATCACTCCGGAATCACGTTTCACAATCACAGTGATCAAGTAAATAAAACGTCCAACTCGCGCAAAATATCATATCAGCAGAGCATTGTCAAAACGCTGTGTATATCCATCAATAGCCATCAACTTAATGACGTCACCGCCATGGCGGCCTGTCCTGACCAATAGCGCATCTTGAAAGGCGCCTGTATGGAAAATGCTGACGAAATATAATACCTAAGTTGTTTGTTATTTTCTTTGAGTTTACCTATTGAATGAATTTACTTTCTTATGGCATTAGGTTGCAATAAATCCACTTGAATGAAATTCGTTCGATCATAAAAATGTGTGACATTCTAAATGTGTTTTAATGTTGTTTAATGACAATACACCCGAGTCCCGACTTGCGTTTTATGATGAAGGTCTTTTTAATATAGACACTGCATTTGTCACAAGTTAAGTTGCTATAACTTATAACGTTAAGATAAGTGTATTAACATTTTCCTTCTCTCTGCTGATGTCTGTTGTCGCATTCCTGACCTGACGCTCAGAGTAAACATGTAGCTGCGGCTAAACTAAACTCACGTGTTGTCAAGTTATTGTTATAAGGAACCCAGTCCAGACTGCATCCCTTTAACAATTGTTTGTATTGAGCCATATTGTATTGTACCCATTCTGCAATGTGTTAAATAACGTTTGCATCCATTCATCCTACTAGCGTTAACGTTACCACATCATTACGTTAGCATGTAAGCTAACAAAATCGCTGATGCTAGCCTCAGCTAGCCTCGATGCTTACTATACATAGAGAATGCCATTCACATTAGCATGTAGCTAACAACACACCGGAGATCTTTTGTGAGACTAAACTATCCGCTCTTGGTGGTAAATTGTGTTGCTGTTGGTTTTGTTTCATCAACAAATGAGAGGCAGAACACACAGTGAATGTATCCGTTTGTTTATTGCACTTTTATTGCACTTTCTTTGCTGAAAAAGATATGCTACAATGGCTAAATGGCTAACGCAAGGTATTTAAAGATGGCAGCTTTGTTGTTTTTAAGCAGGAAGTGTAGTGAGCGTTCAACCTTTTCTGATTGGTTGAAATGGTCTTCATGTCTGAACAACATCGCCGCCTACTGCTTTGCCATTGTACTACATGTATCGGTTGCTGGTTTTCCAGCCGCCGTGAGTACGTGGTTATACGCGGTTATTCACCTGTGTGGACAGAGGTTTATTTTTTTCAAAACTTTGGTGTCATTAATACCCGTGATCGTGTGGACAGGGCCTAAGAAAGGAGAGCTTGTGTCCTTGTGTGTGTTTTTAACACCTCGTTAAGTACCTGTGATTAATGCATGACACTCGCACAGACCACTCAGCGTGAGCCCTCGCTTGTAGTTTTTGCCACAGTATGAGAGACAATACTGTCGAACTATATCTAACAATAATTAACTCATTTACAAGTTGTATTTAAGTTTGGCAAATAATGAATAAGATAAAGACAATTTCAAAGCAGTCAAAAATGCAATATTTCCATTTTGACCCATTATCTGAATTGCGACACATGTTCTCGATTTCGGAGGAATAGACGGTACCGAGTCACATAGCTTCCTCTGTGTTTGAACCTGCCTGTTCTAACTTTGCTCTCTGTGTGTATAGGATCACACCCCCCCCAGACTACTCCCCACCCGTGGACGTCTCCCGCCTGGACACTGCCTGGGGTCACATGGAGTGACCAGTGGTGCGTTATTGAAATCATCAGGGGTTGCACGCACCACGTGCACGCGCGCTCCCGGCGCGCATTTAATGTCCCCTCGCTTGAGCACAGACTAAAGACAGTGCCTAATTGCCTCTACGAATGAAATGTAACACATGTCTTCACAACAAGTTAGGTGTGAATGTATCTGAGAACGTATTTAACACACCTGACGACCGGCGCTATTGATATGCAAATAGCGAGTACTTATCATGGGGTGGCACGGAGTGCAACCCCGTCCCATGAAGAACGCATGCCTGGGAGTGACCTTCCTCACCCGTGTTCACATTCCAGTAAAAAGCCTGGTACCCATTAAATACCCTAAACCGCCTCATTCTTCTGTACCTTGTGTTCTGCTCTTGGGTTCAAACCTAGACGCCACCCTAACACATGTAATATGTGAGGGACCCCCATCGTATCTCGTTACGACTCCCATCCGAGAAGATATATGGTTTTAGATGTGATTTAGTCCAGAATTCCATAAATGTCTATACTGCAGGTGGGGAGAGAACCTTTGTGTGAAACCTATGATCAGAATAGTCGTTCTTATACTCGTTGTTCTAACATCAATCAAATATTAGTGAAGACCCCCTGGACCCCACTTTGAGAACCACTGCTGTATACGCACTCCCAACAGACCCAACACTGCTGAACTGTGCCACCGCTATACACAACCCCACTGCCAACAGACCCAACACTGCTGAACTGTGCCACCGCTATACACAACCCCACTGCCAACAGACCCAACACTGCTGAACGGTGCCAGCGCTATACACAACCCCACTGCCAACAGACCCAACACTAGACATCAAAATGGAGGACCCTGATGTAAACAAGACGAAAGTCTTTCTCTGGTCTGCATCCCCTTAACAATTGTATGTATTGAGCCGTACTGTATTGCACCCATTCTGCAATCTGGTAATAAAAGTTTCAATCAATCAATCAATCAATCAATCAACGTCTACATATCAGCCATCCTACCGCAACATCTGCAGTATTGTACACCACAACAATATCTCCCGCATTGCCGACTCCAGCAGCCTGGTTGCATCAGATCCTTCCCCAGTGTTGGCTAATGTGTATCTTTCCCCTTTCCAGCTCACTCAGCAAGGGGAACACCCAGCACTAAAACACAGCTTATCGCCACACACACTGAGCCAAAGCGTATGTCTTTCTGCCCAATCGGGTAAGGTAACAGCTAGCTTATCATTATGATGCAGACACCGGAGCATATGGGGCGGGGGGGGGGGGGGGGGGGTGTTATGACTTATGACACCTGTGACTGAAGCCCCAGTTGTTTCTACAGGACATTATCAGATTAGAGTGCCTCTCTTGTTCGAATGGCCTCTTGTCTCGCCGTGAGAAAAGCATTCCTATCAGCTGTTGCCAGGATCACTCTCTCTCTCTCTCTCACACATTCAGAATGGTGTTGGAAAATCTTGGCAAGCTATACGAGCAGTCTGGCTGGAGTTATGTGGGGGGGGGGCTGGGGGATATTGGTAAATATCACAGGACATTTTTTGACGACCCCCCCTGGACCAATCCAGGCAGTTCAGAGCTACAGTCAGTCAGGCATTTCATCGTCCAGTCTGAACTTCATGGCTATTTGTTTAATTACACTGTGAGGGACAGAGCACAAGCCTTTATCTGACAGATGCCCCGAAGCCTGTTTGCATGGTTCAGTGGGGGGGCAATAACCGATCCAGAAAGGTTTAAAGTGTGTCTAATTAGCCATCTACTCATATCAGTGTAGAGAAGCCACATTTGGGGGAGGGGGGGGGGGGGGGTTCTCAGAGATAAGATTACTGCCTGCTTTGGTCAGTGATACAACATGCATGTCTGGCAACTTTGAATATCCAGTGTCTGTTGTTTGGTTGTATCACCAATGGTAATAGGATTTATATTTTTTTTATAATAAAAATCCTAAATATAGTATTTGCTCATTGATAATCACTGTGAAATTAGCTGTGGTGACTAATTCTAACACTTTGACTGCGATTATTAAAAATAAAAGCCCCAGTGATCTTATGGGGCCCATGTGGTCCCATGTGGGCGGACCTTAGGGTCAATTCACTTTGAAAGAATTTTTTTCAAGCAGAATAAGTTATGTATTAAAACCAGCAGGGGAGGTAAATAACAGAATTTACATAGAAACTGCCCCGCAGGGGTTACGGTCAGCTTTTAGCAATGATCATTAACACATTAGACTACGATATAGAAAGCCCTCCACGCTGGGTCCTCGTGTACACTGTACTGTTGAGAGTAGGCCTGACGTTGTTACCTAAATATTTGCTCAGCGCTACACCACGCCATGCAATATCACTCTCGCCTCCCCGGTGACAACTATGGCACACCATATTAAGCGGTAATGAGCTGTGCTTGATCGTCCTAAGTGTGCAATGATGAGCGTTCCGTACCATGAAATTGGATGTCCGCGTGACAGTGGGGGGAAATGCCCATATAGTGCTGATGCGGCAGAGGACAGATGGAGATCCAGCTGCCAAGGAGCTGAGTGAAATATCGGGACGGATACACAGCCCTGAGGACACAATTACCTGTGTCAACTCCAGCCCCCTCCCACCCCTACCCACCGACACGCGAGTCATGAGCCAGGCATGTGCCGCCTGCCTGCAAATGAAACCAGGGCCGCATGCCAATGCCACTTTTTCACTTTGGTGCATCACCAGATGGGTCACAACAAGTCAACTGACAATGAACCAAAGAGAGGCAACAGCTCTCTCTTCACTATTAGCCAGGACATTGATATTGTTTAATTGGATAGAGTCCCACCTTCCCATAGGCGCTGGGTAGAGGAGGTGATAGACAGTCACAGCTTAGACTCAGCCTGGAGGGTTCTACTCAACAGTACTATAAGGTCTGGCAGCGTGATTTCCCACTAGTGGCATTATTTCATGCCCTCTCCTTCACGCCCTCTGGGTATGTGAGTTGTCTTGTCTGGGTGATGTGTCTCGTTAATAATAATTGTGTTTGTATGTAGAATATATGAAAAACTCAATAAAAAGAACCTTGGTTATTATTTGTCCTTGCCGATACCGATCCCTGATTCCATAACGTTCAGTATTAGCCCAATACCAAGTACCGATCTGCTCCGTTGCTTTTATTGAAGAGTATAGACTTAGACCATCCGTTGGGGTCATTTGGGGTTCCGATATAATCCATTTCTTTCCATTACAAATATCGACCCCCCCCCCCCCCCCCCGCCGAGCCTTTTCACTCCAGCTACCTTGTTCTATTCCTCTTTTGGTTAATTCTAATATTTCAAAGCAGTATATGGGTTAGAAGACAAATTGCAGTCCAGGGAGGGTCGAATCCCGCCCCGAAAGACAAAGTGAATCATATCCCGCAGCCGTTATATGAGAGAGAAGGTTGTGTTATGATTAGATGAAAGGAAGAGATTGGCGGGGGGGGGGGGGGGGGGTGTCTCCTCCTAGTGACCTAGTAGCTCCGAAAGTGAATCTTCAGCCATGGATAATGTCTTCTAATAATTGGTTTGACGCCGGAGGGCTATTAACTGTGTCGGTAAGTAGTGGGGAAGGGCAGTGATTGTTCCTGGTCCTGAATGCTCATAAAGCTCTGGTGACCGTTGCTGGTTCCCGGCTATATTCGTACGCTTTGCTTGCTTCATATCACGGCCAGGTACCAGCTTTGCATACCATGTTCGAATTCTGTTGAGCAACCTCCTCCTCTAGAGTTATTACTGTCCATAATAATTCTACTAGCAGGCACCACATTCAACATGGCAGTGATTAACTCTAGTTATACAACGGCATGCAAATTTCTCGATTCTGATTGGCTGAAACAGTCATTTTACACGTCTTTATTGGCAACAATTCCACGCTGCTGGCCCAGGACCCGCCCACAACCGACCCACATCACATCACTCCGCCGGATCACAAGAAGGTGGACAATAATCTTTACAAATGGATATGTTGATAGCGACTAAACGACTAAATATCAAGCGATTCTGTCACAGCGAATGTCTTAGTCGTTTAAACAATGTTGGATGATGTAATTGATGGGTCTTGAATCATTCTGTAACAAAAGAAAAATCGCGGTTTGATTGATTGATTAATTTACAAAAAAAATTAAATTTCTTTTTCCGTTCGACTGTCAGCGCTCGCTCTAGTCTCCACCCACCGCCACACACCCCCCCCCACCCCCCCCCCCACCCCCCCCCACACACACACACACACACACACACACACACACACACACATGCACGCACGCACGCACACACACACACACACGCACACACACGCACACACACACACACACACACACTCTGCCTGCAACGCGGGGGATAGTCAGACTGAGAGAGCTGGGTGCTGCGCTGTTCTAAGTGAGCATGGCCTATTGAGTTGATTGATTGATTGATTTCTAATTTTATTACTGTACGCTTGGTTTCCAACTGGTTAAGTTTAGGCCCTCTACAGTAGGTTTAAAAAAATAAATAAAAGAATAGGGCGAAGAAAACGTTTTTTTCCTATAGGGCAAAGAAAACTTTTTAATTTGTTTTACCTACTTTATATAGAAGCATCTAAGAATGAAGTTCTATGGAAAGTAGGTCTGCATTCCCTTAACAATTGTGTGTATTGAGCCGTACTGTATTGTACCCATTCTGCATCTGGTAATACAATTTTCAATCAATCATTCCAATAATACACAGTTGGATGTGTTAGTTGGTTGGATGCACTTCAAGCTGCTTCCACATGAGGCAACTTCTCTCAATCATTCCAATAATACACAGTTGGATGTGTTAGTTTGGTTGGATGCACTTCAAGCTGCTTCCACATGGAGGCAACTTGTCTTTTTTGTAGTTGTGGGAACTACTTTTTCTGGCGGATGGTTTTTTCAATAAATCTTCGATTAGTGTGTGTTTATTGTATAGAAATAAGTTTGGATGAATCTGGCAGTTGTATAAAAGCTTTACACCACTTGCAGTCGTGATTTGTGAACAATAAACCATGCCTAGGGGGGTCTAACGACCACCCCTAGGCATGGTTTATTGTTCACAAACCACTCCTGCGCGTGATGTAATGCTTAATTATTACATGGCGTTTTAACATTCGCCGAAATGCTTGATTGTGATTGGTCAATAGCGCTCGGCAGAGGTCCGTTATTACTTGATAACGGACCTCTGCCGAGCAATAATGACCGCTGTTCGCAGCTGGAGCAATCAAGCCCACTGACACACACTGCATCAGTGCAATCAGACACACCTGCCGGCTGCCGGCGATGACAGCACGGAGCGACAGAACAGAACTGCGTCTGCATTTGATCTCGTCTTGTCGATGGTGTAAAATGAATTAGGTATATTGTTAGTAAGTTAGCCATGTAATAAGCGGGATAATGTATAGCTATACTCGGTCATTGTCGCAAAATAATTGACCTTCACTACGTTTAGAACACCTCGGCGAGGCGCCTCGGTATTCTAAACTCCGTGTTGGTCAATTATTTTGCGACAATGACCTCGTAGCTATACATTATCCCTTACTTATTACTGTCCATAATAACTCTACTAGCAGGCACCACATTCAACATGGTATTGATTAACGATAATTAATAGAAGAGGAAGAAGATTATTGTATTGTCAATTGTCAAGGCAATTTATGTCTTTTCACATATCCCTCCTAGTTAGATATGCATTTCATCGGGGAGGTCAGAGCGAAGCGAAGCCCAAAGCGCTAATGCGTGTCCATTGTCACGACTTTGTTGTTTTCTGTGATTGGTCACTCATGATGTCGCAAAACACTATGGGTAGTTTTTACTCGCCTACTCTACACAGAATTGTTTCCGATGTCTATCTACTCAATCGAGTCTGGAAAACGGTACAACATCCTGGTATTTTTTTTAGTACACTGATGCTAGAGGGGATATTTGCCAACAAAGCATTTTTCCACATTCAGTTACTGAACCCCTAACCCCTACTGATCAGAGAGCACTATGCAGATTACAGCCATTGTTGGATCCTACTATCCTATGCTGTACCTCACATGGTGTTCAAAGGTGGACAAATGCACTGTTCTCCTGGATTTCTCACAGAGGGCCTATAACTCACACACCATGGGGACATGCAGAGAGATTAGTTTGCTGTGGTCATCACCTCTAAGGACTGCAGGTATCCCTAACACCAGCGGTTCCATTAATTTCAGTGCACAAGGTGAGGCCTTGATAATGGGATTTGAAAGCGGTCTTCTCGGCTGCATTCACAGATAAAGTGCACAAAGGGAAAAGGGGGAATAAAGATTAAGGGTACTACGACTATGCTTGCACCTCATGGTACCAAAGCACCTCAAAGGCGCTAAAAACAAAATTACAAACATCTCAAAACAAACTGGTCAGACTACTGCTTGACCTTACTCCTAGAACCCACCTCACCCCTGCCCACTTTGACAACCTAGGATGGCTTAGAGTAGACGACAGAGTACAGCAACTTGCAATGGGCCTGGTCTACAAGATACACTACACGACCAAGGTACCCATGTACATGACTAAATACTTCCCAAAGGTCAGTGAATACCACGATCACAACACCAGAGGGAGCTCCACAAATCATGTTAAACCCAGATTCGGCTCAAACAAGGGACTAAACACGTTTCGCAATTATGCCACATCAATGTGGAACGCCCTACCCAAAGCTGTAAAGGAATGTGAATCACTACCCACTTTCAAAAACACTCTCAAAAAACACCTAAGGGAGACTGCAACTCGAAACTGGCCCCTGTAAATGTCCGAACACAACCCCCGCCAACCCCCCCCCCCCCCCCCCCCCCACTCCAACCCCCCCCCCCCCCCCCCCCCCCCAACCACCTCCAATGTACAGTCCCACCCCCACCTACCCAATCCAATGTACAGTTTCTACGCCTAATGTATATACTCTTTTCTTTCTGGACTCTTTTTGTATCACAAATACAGTACTGTAATTGCAAATCTGGTATGTCATAAATGTATAGATGTAGCAGTACTGTCTATCTGTATGTCATGTATGTCATATATGTTACGATGAATTGGAAATGGGGGACCCTGGTGGAAACAAGACGAAAGTCTTTCTCTGGTCTGCATCCCCTTAACAATTGTATGTATTGAGCTGTACTGCACTGTACCCATTCTGCAATCTGTTAATAAAGTTTTCATTCATTCATTCATTCAACGATTAAAAAAGCTGATTGTTGATATTTGACTCGCATTGTTTTCTTTAAAGTTAGCGGAAGTCAGGCTTTTCTTCATGATAAAATTAGGATTGGAGTGATTTTTCAATAGTGACTGATTAATGGTGTGTATGAGCAGCCCTGCCTGAAGCCCAGTAAGCTTAAAGGATAATTATCATTATATGGGGTCTAAATGACTAATAGGGACAAAAACCTTTGGAATTGGTCCAATATTGAGCGAGATCGCTTCAACCTGAAACGGGCTGCAATGTAATCTTTGTTTGTGTAATTATTTTTGCATATCAAAGTACGTCCACTAAAAGTGACAGATTGACATGCACAAATGCCCCCAAGGATTACATTGCGGCCCATTTTACAGCTACAGGCAGGTGCGATCTCAATAAAAAATACAGGACTTTTACCATTTAAAATCTTCTTCGACCAGGTTGGGATTCTCCTTTGGCCAGTAGATGTTTTCTTATTTCCCAGCTGGTTTGAATCCAGATGGGTTACAATTGCAGGAGTCATGGCTGTCATTTTATAGGACAAGCCGGTTTGGGCCAAATGACATGTTGTTGCAGACAAAGGTAACCTGATCATTTTGTGATACTTAGTTGTCTAGTGGTGGAAGAAACACACAATAAGTACAAATACCCCGATAAAATAATACAAAATAGTACTCTGGTAAAAGTAAAATTCCTTAAGTAAAAGGAGAGAGGTATTTGATAATAAATGTACTTAAAGGTGCTATAGATACAATTTGTATGTAGAGTAATCATTTAACCTCTTAAGTCCTAGCCATATTTTCATAAAATCCACCTAAAAATATACAAGTTCAAGTTTGTTTATTATTTGTCACAACAAAATACAGAATACTTTATGATGAAATGCTTGTTTCTGTATGAGCCCCTGAGAGTGTGCAAAAAAGTAAAAGTACAGTAAAAAAAATAAAAAAAATAAAAAGTAAGTAAGGGAATGTTCAGTCAATATACATATATACAATACAGAGTAAAATGAGTAACAGAGAGGTACAATGCAGAAATGAGATGAGGTACAAAACTTAGGGTAGGGTGCAAATGAGGTATGGATGTAGTGGAAATCTCTTTAATAATAGATAAATATAAAGTGTGTTAAAGTGTCTAAGGTGAGTGTTTGTTTAAAGTGAATGTGTACCTGTGTAAGTGTGTGCAGTGAGTATAGATCAGGGGTCAGCAACCTTTACTATCAAAAGAGCCATTTTCCCCCTCCCACAAAATAAAATTCCTCTGGATCCGCAAAACCAATTTACCCTTAAAATGAAGATAACACAGTGTATAACATTTTATATAGTTATCCCCAAGCATACCCCAAATTTTGCATAAAACGCCTGACAATTGCATACCCAAAGTAATTTGCGATTTATTATACTTCATACTTATAGCACACAGTTTGTTGCATTAATGGAATTATAACGCAACAAAGAGAATTGTTTTGACTTTTTATTGCTGTTTTTACCTGTTATAACTAGGGATGGGTACCGAATTCGGTACTTTTAAAGGTACCTACCGAAACACGTCGGTACTACCGAGTATCGATTCACGTGAGATCCAACGGTGCCTACTTTCGGTTATGAGAAAAAGAAAAAAAAAGTCAGATGACGTCACGTTTTGTTTACCACAAAACGAAACCGCACTTTAATGTCAACGGCCAGTGGCGGTTGGAATGCCCCACGGGCCCTGAGGTGAGATTGACAGCATTGATTGCTGGTAATGTTGTTGTCCTCCAGTTGTTGTTGTCGTCCCCCCCCCCCCCCCCCCCCCCCCCCCCGCGGGCCCTGAGGCGACTGCCTCGCCTGCCTCACCTATATCGCTGCCGGTGTCAACGGCACAATACATGTTTTCAAACTCTCTTTGGGTGTTTGCAATTCATGGGGAGTATACTTGTCTCTGATATCTTGGGCAGGTTGTTATGTCTCTGCTATCTTGGTACAGTGGGCAAGTTGTTAGAAAGTGTAGCTCAGTTTTCCACCTCTGCTCTTGCTCTCTGCTACTATCTCCAAACTTCCACTCCTCTCGAAACTTTATTTTATTATGTGCTCGCGCTGCCGCGGTGGGTAGAGGAAGTAGAGACGTTGCCGTGCATACATTTTACATTTACATTTGGTCATTTAGCTGACGCTTTTATCAAAAGTGACTTACAAGTTTTGTACAACAAGACAGCAGGAAGGGTACAACTCTATCAGCTGGGTAACAATGTTCATCAAAGTGTTGAGTGCTATAGTGTAGGTTAGTATATTAGGACAAGTGCATGACAGTAAGATTAGTTAGTGTTAGATTTATTTATTATTATTATTTTTTTCATTTCATTTCAGATAATGATTGAAGAAGTGCGTCTTTTGGGGGTGGATGATTGGCGCAGTGGGCAAGGCGCTCACCTCTAACGCAGGAGACGCTGGGTTCAAGCCCAGCTCTCGGTGTTGCTACCGGCTGGCCGGTCGTTCATACTAACACAATTGGCAAGTGTTAGAGGGCGGGAAAGCCGGTGGGTGGGGATTTGACGTTGTGGACAGCGACTCCTACAGGTCGGTTTGGTGACGCCGGTGCGACGGAATCAGGAAGTGACGGGGGCAGCGTGAGCCTCCCGCGCGTTACTCCTCGCCACTGAGAGCTCGAGCTGCTGCGGCGAAAAGATGCGACAGGCTGCTCCTCATGTACCGGAGGGGACACGTGATGCAAGGCTTCTGTCCTCGCTACAGCCGACCTGTGGGTGGCATAGTCTAGCAACGTTCAAGACAGGGGAGGGAAGAATTGGATACACGAAATTGGGATGGGAGAAAAATAGAAAATGGGGAGAAAAAGTGGATAAAAAAAGAAGTGCGTCTTTAGTCGATGGCGAAATATTGGACGGGTTTAGCCTGTCCTCACTGTGGTGGGAAGTTCGTTCCACCATTGTGGGGCAAGGACAGAGAATAGGCGGCTTCTCTTTGATGACCCTCCTGGAGCTCGGATAGGAGTAGGTCTGAGGCGGCCAGAAGATGCAGAACGTAGGGGTCTTGAGGGTGTGTAGTTAGAGACCATTGACCGGAGGTAGGCGGGAGCCGTTGCCTTTGCCGCACGGTATGCCAGGTCGAGGGCCTTGAAGCGGATTTGTGCAGCCATGGGGAGCCAGTGCAGGTCCCTGAGAAGTGGGTTGACATGGGCTGACTTCGGTAGGTTTGAGATCAGGCAGGCCTCTGCGTTCTGAATGAGTTGAAGAGGCTTGGTGGCAGTGGTCGGAAGGCCAGCAAGCAGTGTGTTGCAGTAGTTGAGGCGGGAGATGACTGTTGATTGGACGAGGAGTTGGGTGGCTTCTTTTGTCAGGAAGGGGCAGATCCTTCTGACGTTGCTCAGGAGGAATCTGCAGATTCTGGTTGTCGCTGTGATGTGAGTGGAAAAGTTCAACTGGTCGTCAAGGACAACACCAAGGTTCTTGGCGGTCGGGGACGCGGTCACAGTTGAATTCTGGACTGTGATGGAAAGGTCGGCCACAGGGGAGGATTTTGCTTTCTGTTTTGCTTAGGTTCAGTTTGAGGTGGTTGGACGTCATCCAGGTGGAGATGTCAGACAGACAGGCCGAGATCCACTCAGAGACGTGGATATCTGAGGGAGGGAAGGAGAGGAAGAGTTGAGTATCATCGGCATAGCAATGATACGAGAAGGCATGAGACGTGATAATGTTACCCAGAGATTTAGTGTAGAGGGAGAAGGGAAGGGGTCCTAGGACCGAGCCCTGGGGGATGGCCAACAGGGTCCCTCTCCATGACACTTGGTAGGAGCGGTCATTGAGGTATGATGTCAGCCATGTCAGCGCAGAGCCAGCCACTCCCATTCCTGCGAGGGACACGAGGAGGATCTGATGGTTGACTGTGTCGAAGGCTGCAGAATCAGGACAGAGGAGAGGCCTTTCACTTTTGCCAAGTGAAGTGCCTCTGTGACCGCAATGAGGGCCGTTTCTGTGGAGTGGCCAGTCCTGAATCCTGACTGGTTAGGGTCTAGGTAGGAGGTCATTCTGTAAGAGATAATCAGTGAGTTGGTTGGATACAGCACGTTCAAGTGTTTTAGAAAGGAAGAAGAGAAGAGAGACAGGACGGTAGTTGCCTATGACATGGGGTTCAAGGTTATTTTTTTTTATGAGCGATGTGACTGGCTTGTTTTAGGGAGGTGGGGACCACCCCCGAGTTCGGCTCAGCTTCTTCCCCCAGGCCATCAGAGCCTTGAACACTGAACTCTCCACACACAAGCACACATGAGCACACACACAACACACACACTGTACACGCTCACACACTAGCAGCCACTTTAACATGAGCACACACACACTCATGCTGCACACGCTCACACTTATGGTCACTTTACAAAAGGAAAGGTCACTTTAAAAATAATATAGTATAACTTGAGATTGTATAATATAGCATTGTATAGCAGTGTACATAAAGACCCAGTGCCTCATCTGTAGCTAACAGTGTATTGCACTATCACAGGACCTAGCATGTCTTACCATGCTCTGTAAAAACTCATGTACATATACCGATATGCCCTACTTTGATTACTTGTATTATTGCACAATGTCGTTCTATTGGATTCTTATTATATTATTATTATTGTATTATGCACAATCGTTGCGGGCAAGACCCCCCGCATTTCACTGTATACTTGTATGCTGTGACAAATAAAACTCTTGACTTGACTTGACTTGAGTTGAGGGAGGAGTTGATGGTTGCAGTTAGGAATGGGAGGATGTCTGGTGCTATAGTCTGGAAGAGTGGGGAGGGTAACTGATCCAGCTGGCATGTAGTGGGACGGTTCGATGTTACCAGTTCAGGGTCTCTGCGTCTGTAATGGGAGAGAAAGATGACAGAGTGAAGGATGAGGTTCTCGATTCAGTATTTGGAATGGGTGGGGGTTGGGAGAATGAGCTGCGGATGTTCTCCACTTTTTCCTCAAAGAAGATCGCAAAGTCTTCGGCAGAGAGAGATGAGGGGAAAGGGGTGGGGGGGAGTGAGGAGGGAGGACATGGTAGCATGCAATTTGCAAAGGTTCTTGGCAGAGGCCTCGATCCTATGGTGAAAGAAAGAAGCTTTGGCAGTAGTAATGGTTTTGGAGAATGTTAACAAGAGGTTGCGATATGTGGTGATGTCAGCAGTGAGGCGTGACTTTCTATTCTTCCTCTCAGCCATGGACTGGGTGGGGAATGGCGGGCAGGTTTCTCAACGAGGGGACAGAGCTTGTCGAAGGAGGTTGCGAGGGCTGAGAGGAGGGTGGAAGTTGCCATTTCTGGGGGGAGAGCAAAGAAGGTGTCACTCAAAGGTAGAGCAGATAGTATGTCAGAGGAGAGGGTGGAGGGGGATAGGGAGGGCAGGTTGCGTCTGATTGAGACGGTTTTAGTTGGAGTGGAGGGCTTTCGGTTAAGTTTCAAGTTTCAAGTTTCAAGTTTCAAGTTTCTTTAATAGTTGTCATACAGAAGTACAGAATACTTTTATACAAAATGCTTCTTACTGTTGCGCTCCAGAGACTGTGCAAGACAAGATAAGTATGAAATAAAATAACATAGTAAAATTAGAAGTAAAAAAATGAGGTCACAGTGTTCAGTTTAGACATATGTACAATGTTCGATGCATGAGAGTTAGTGAGAAGGATATGAAGGAATGGTCAGATACATGCAGGGGAGTTACCATGGTGTTAATGATGGTGGAGTTACGGGAGAATGTGTGTGGTCCATGTCAAGTCCTTGGATATGTGGACTCTGAGGTACTTAAAACTGTTCACTCTCTCGACCGGTGCCCCGTCGATGCTGAGGGGGCTGTAGTCCCTGGCCCCTGACCTCCTAAATTCCACAAGCATCTCTTTAGTTTTTCTGATGTTCAGGGAGAGGCTGTTCTCCTGACACCACCGTGTCAGGTCCTCTACCTCTTCCAGGTAGGCCCTCTCGTCGTTTGCAGAGATCAGGCCCACCACGACTGTGTCGTCAGCACACTTGATAATTGTGTTGTTGTTCCACTGTGCCATTCAGTCATGTGTGTATATCGAGTAGAGGAGGGGGCTCAGAACACAGCCCTGGGGAGCCTCTGTGTTGAGAGTGATGGATGAGGAGGTGCAGTTGCCTGCTTTCACCACCTGGGGTCAGGAAATCCAAGACTCACTGGCAGAGGTCGTAGTTCAAGCCCAGGTCCCTGAGCTTGGCTACGAGTTTGGAGGGGACTATGGTATTAAATGCTGAGCTGTAATCGATGAATAGCATTCTCACATAGTTCCCCTGCCTTTTGTCCAGGTGTGATGCTGCACATGGGCTATGGCATCCTCCGTGGACCTGTTGGGGCGATATGCAAATTGCAGGGGGTCCAAGGTGTTGGGGAAGGAGGAACAGATGTAGCCCTTCACTAGCTTCTCAAAGCACTTCATGGCTATGGAGGTGAGAGCTACAGGGCGATAGATAGAATGAACACTACACAACAACAACCACCAAACACACATAGCACACACATCCACACGCACACACTCACTTTAAACAAACACACTGTAGCACCCACTACACACACTTTATAGCACACACCCACTTTAAACAAACACACTGTAGCACCCACTCCCCACACTTTATATTTATGGATGAAGGATTGCACTACAACTCGTACACCTTACTGTAAATTGTACCTAAAATTGTACCTCATCCCATTTCTGCTTTGCACTAGATAGTACTGTACATTAGTACACTGCATAGTATTGTGTATTGTATATTATATGGTAACTCAGAACATTGTACATATGTCTATACCGAACAACTGTGACCTCATTTTCTTCTTCTAAATTCATGCTATATTATGTTATTATGTTATTTGATACTATCTTGTCTAGCACAGTCTCTGGAGCGTAACAGTAAGAAGCATTTTGTATGAAAGTATTCTGTACTTCTGTATGACAACTATTAAAGAACTTGAACTTGAACTTGAACTTGAACTAGTCGTTGAGGCAAGCAGGCGTGGATTTGTTGGGTACAGGGATAATGGTGGACTTTTTCAGACAGGTGGGGATCAGTGGCGTTGTTAGCCCTGGGCTTCCGGGGCTAAAAAGCCTCGGAGCTTAAATTTTTTTTTTTTACATTATTATTTTTTTTTTCAAGGTGGCAGCATCCCCATTGTCTGTGCTGAATGTTTTTTTTAGCGTTTGCAATTTTTTGTTGGTTTTTAGTACTTTTAAACATCCCTTTTTAGTAAGTAGTCGTTTTCATTTGATCCTATAATTCTTTCATTCACCGATTTGTAGAAATCTTTTTTGTGTCCTGAAAGGCGCCTTATAAATAAAATGCATTATTATTATTAGCATCCAGGAAGGAAAAGACACTTTGGATAGTAGGGACTGCATCTCTGCCTGTCCTGGCCAGGAAACACTTTGCAACTGTGATCTCCTCTGGCAGTAGTTGGATATGTGTGGCGAGGGGTTGCAGCAATTCCACTGAGAGACACTGGGCTGAGGCTGGATAACATGCCTGTATGCCTCTCATAAGTTGTTCTCCAACTCATGAGAACCTGCTCTCAAGCTCTTGCAGCATTCTGCCGAGGACTGGATAGAACAGTCTCTGTCTCAGCTGATCTCCTGAGCTGAGGTCTGAGCTTGTGCCACAAGATGACTCAACTACATACTCGTCCATCCTTTTCTGCTTCCTCCTTTGGCTGGTAGTATGTTCCTCAATCCCAAGGCCATTACATATTTGTCCACTGCCATCTCTGAGGTGCGATAACCATAGAGTGTGTCCTGCACTGTGCTTTTAAATAGTACAGATAGGTATTGAAGATGTGCACTTTAACGCAGCAGCACCTGGAGACATCCATCCATACACATGTCCAGTGTCCACTGACAAAGACATGCTCAGGATACTGTGATAAACTATAATAAGCTTTAATCGAACCCTGGTTCATTTCCTCGGATAGTCCGGTTGGTTTGGGGTGGTGTGAAAGCTCATTCACTCTTGCAAGTGAACCCTGCTTGTTCATTTGAGATGTGAATGCAAAGCGGACCAAAGGCAGGAAAAGACCCCAAACTCTAAAAAAAAAAATTATGAGAAGACTGAGACATATGTATATAATGAAACACACAATACAGTTTTTTTCAATTGCTTAAGCACAATTTTGAAAACAGGGTGCTGTGTTTCAAAACACTACACACAATTAGCACAACCACACACACAATTATCAGAACACCTCAGATCCTTTGCTAAATTAAACTTGTCAAAACTATACACTAATTTATAAAAACTACATTTTGTTACCATATGAAATATGTGTTTCATATGACTTAATTCTGTTTGAACCAGTTACACACTGCTGTGCTTAACCTAAAACACATTTAGCTATTCTACTTCTCAGTGATTAGAGTACTGTAAGTGAAGTACACAGAGAATGTGCAAATATACAATAAATTCACCAAACACTACACAAGACCAATGCTGTAGACTGATGAAAATATAATGAATTTATCTCCATATACCTAAATCAATGATGCAGACTGATAAAAAAAAACATTTTCTCTCCATATACCAAAATCAATGATGCAGACTGATTTCAACATCACATCACAACAAAACATGTCCCAGTGTTCATGCTACTACAGTGTGCATAACACTGTAAGCTCAACAAATATCAGACAAACATAAAATACTGTATCCAGTACAGGTTAAAATTACAGTAAAACAAAAACAAAAATAGAAACAATTTAAATAGAGTACAGAAAATACTAGACATTATCTCTTTGCCTAGTTGGATCTGGCAAGAGAATTTTTTGTTGTGATTCTCCATGTTGAGAGATATCGGTGTTTTTTCAATGTATATTTGGTTTATAACTGAGATATAGAGACAAGCTTTAAGAGGGTAATACCATTATCATCATTACCATTATCATCAGGGTTTGCATGTGTGTCTGTCTCTAGTCAAGCAGACTGAGAGCTCAGGGCATGCCGAGGTCGCCATCGGCACATAAACAAACTGATAACAGCTAGGCAGCAGGGACAGAGAGCAGAGGGATGGAGGGTTTGACAGTAATCAAACGTTTTGAATGTGTGGTAAAGGTTATTAGCAGTTGTCATGACAGTGCGTTGCATGACAACCAGGAGAGGGGCGAGGCCGTTGTTGCTATGATGAAGATCCTATAAATCTGAGACTAGGGCAGACCAAGAACGACTAAGAACGACTTTGAGGCGGCTCCCTCCTCATCACAGAGAGGGGGGGGGAGAAGGCCACATCATCATTAGCTTCGGCTAACACGAGGAGGGTTTTGGCTAACGACAAGGCCTGAGCCACTATTGGACTGAATAGCAGAAGGACGATAGCAATGGCAATACGAATTGGTTCCCATCTGATTATGAGGTTCTGTTTATATAATAAACAACGCTCTTTCAAGAAAGGTATTATGCTGTCAAGGTGTCGAATTCTTACGAAGGTGGTGAATACTTATGCCTGCGGATTGCATTAACGGGGAATGATAAAGATTGTACAGCCAGTATATGAGACGTCGGAGAGAAACAAACACAACGCAGGGGTCAGTGGATGGAGAGGATAACACAAGCCAAACAGACGAAGACGTGATACTGGCTGATTGATCAGAATCCAACAATGTTGACATGTTGACTGATTTGGGTATGGAGAGAACATTTATATTTTCATCAGTCTGCACCATTGGTTGTCTTGTGTAGTGTTTGGTGAATGTATTGTATATTTTCACGTTCTCTGTGTACAGTACTTCACTCTCCTTCCATTTTGGTTGAAGACAGGTGAACTCACCTGCTGCATTTTTATAGTGCTTAAACCTGATTGGTGTATCTACAATTAAGCAATGGTGTGTTTGTGCATCTGATGGCTGTGTTTAACCAATTGGCTCATATGTGTGGTAATTTGACATTCTGTGTCTAATGTAATGCAAGTGTGTTTAGTGTTTTGCAAATCACTGTGTGTATTGTTTTGCAAAAAGTGTGAGGCTGACATTGTGTTTATAGGGGTGCAAATCTGGGCCTATGTTTTGCTCCTTGAGTGTAAGGTTTTGATAATTGTGTAATACTTTTGATTCGAGTGTTTATGCAATCGAAGAAAATTGTAAAGACTAGAGATGAACTGTTTATTTCTTTTGTACATAGGCTGTGCATATGTTTGTTTGTTTGTTTGCTTATGTGTATGATTCTTAACTGTGTTTTATTTTGTTATTGGTGTATATGTGTGTATGTATGTATATGTATATATATTATGTGTATATATGTATATTTGTACTCCTGTTGGGGCCTCTTGGACCAGATCAATGTTTTATCTGGCTAAATAAAGGTTAAATAAATAAATAAGAAACTGATGATTTGGTCCTGTTAACTTTGAATTGTCTATGGGGACTGCCCCAGATCCCTCTCATGGACCTGGACCTCACTTTGAGAACCTATAATCTAGTTCTTCAGTATTCGTCTCTAATTACTCTAAAATTGCGTATTTCCTGGGCTCAAGCCCCCAATGTTTTCTAACCATAAAAACCCCCTGGTGGGGATGACAGACTGTTCTAAGGACATTTCCTCGCATCTAATTCTTCCGGTTTCCGATGCAATGCGTAGAGATATTTATAAACTCATATTTCGCTAAAACACTTACAATCATTGGTAAACAAACGTAGTTCTGAAAATATACACGTTGACTGCTGTTTTGATAGGGTTAGGGTCTTTACTCTTTGCTACATTTGAAAAAGAAACGCAACATTAATTCATACGGACTGTATCGATCTATTTATGATGTTAAATTAATCTTGTACTGGTACCGGACCGATCGGGCTTAAGGGGTTAAGAGGTAAAATTTTTTAATAATAATACATCCACTTTTACAAAAGTGCGGAATAAAATTATAGCTTTTTATCATTTAAAAAATGTTGGCGGGTCAAAAATGTATGTTGTTTATGTTGCGTGCATGTATCCCCTCCCTACTTCCCATGTCCCCGTGTGGAATGTACCTGATTGGATAAATTACCTGCTGGTGCTCAAGTGAGTCATCTAGTGACTGAATGTTATCTATAGCACCTTTAAGTATCGAAATTAAAAGTACACATTCAATATGACATTTGTGTATTCCAGGCATTCAACCCTCGATCCACTGACCTCTAAAAGGTTATGTTAAAGTGGTGTGTGGTCCAGTTATGCTGCTCTGATTACGTCGTCTTGGAGTTTCAAAATTGTTATGGTGGAATGCATAGACCATCAAGTGCTGCAGATAGAGTGTACTTGTGAAGAACGGTACCTTGTGGAAAGGTGGTTTATTTCTGGTCACAAACATGTTGGTGTTCTGTAGCTTGTCCTGGTCATTTCAATTCAAGATAATACAAAAAAGTATCCCAAATAAGGTAACAAAATGTGTACAATGTGGGGGGAAAACTTTTAATGTAATTTTTTATAAATTTTTTTATCCTCTCTTTCTCAGATTTTTCTCTGTTTTCTCCCCGTCCCAATTTAGTCGTTGTGCCAATTCCCCCCCTCCCCTACCTGGTTGTTGTGCGCGGCGACAGCCAGTGACTCTTTTTTCACCTGGCAGCGAGGACTCTCATTGGTGAAGTGTAACGCGTGGGAGGTCACGCTGCCTTCATCAAGTCCTGCCTCCGCTGAGCAAGCGCCCAGACCTGACCTGTGGGCGTCGCTGTCCACAACGCCAGATTCCCACCCATGACTTGCCCTCCCCCTAACCCAGCCAAACGGGTTAGTATAGCGATCAGCCCAAGCCCCAAGCAATGCTGACTCCGGGAGTCGAGACCGCAGCCTCTTGCATTGGTGACTCTTTTAATGTAATTTAATGAAGATTTTTTAAAAACAAGACATATGTACTTTAAATCAGGAAATAGGTTATTGCGTTGAATAAAGACTGGGTTTGATCATTATCCCACCAGAATTCATATTATCCAGTATTATTACAAAATAGTTCAGCTCATTAAAAGTCGTATTGCCCCTGGTACAAAGACTGTCCATTCTGTACTAAAGACCTCCTCGAGGGAGGAAGATTACATTATTTGTCCAATATGTGAAAGTCATCCTCTGCTTCCAGCCCCTAACCGCTGTTCTAAAATGCTGCCAAGCACCACCCTCGAGTTCCTTGGACTCGTTCTTTGCTGAGAGCACCACTATGCCCCAGGGCACCCACACCACTGCACCACTGGTGAGGGCCTTTCTGCTGACTAAGCACTCTCATATATAGGCTCCTATGAAAAAGGTGAGCAACCAATGAGCTATTCCCGTGCTGTGCTGCCCACAAGCGTCTCTCTCGGTATAGAAATGTCACACTGCGGCAGGAGGCGTGGGCACTAAAGGGGCCAGATGACGCCACGGTGGTGTAGTGGTTAACACTGTCGCCTCACAGCAAGAAGGTCCAGGGTTCGAATCCCGCTTGGGGACCAGGTTTCCATGATGCCAGTTACCCAGGTGGGGTATCTCCCAGGCCTTTCTGTGTGGAGTTTGCATGTTCTCCCCGTGCTCGCAAGGGTTTCCCCCCCGATAAGATAAACCCAATGGAAAAACATGCACAACAACAAGATCGCTAACGCTGTGGCGTCCTTGACGAAGACGGACAGGAGCACTTGGATTGGTCCCCTGGCGCGGCTCACGTGGCGCCTGTCTGCTCCCGGCTGCCCTTGGGGGGGAAGGACGACGGGATGGGTTAATCGCAGATACGCATTGTATGCATGGTTCGCATGTGTGCCAAATGGTGACCTCGGAGCAGGTCCTAAATTATTATTATTATTATTATTACAGCAGGAGGCGGGAACAGGGCACAAAGTGGCTATGAGATACAGGAGACAGAAATCGCACGTTTATCGATCCGTTTCCAAAAACAGGGGACGTCTAAAAGCAAAGCCGTGTAGAGGTCTGACACAAGTGTGTGTACTGTTCATAGCCTATTTAAAAGCCCTTCACTTCTCCAGAGTTGACTCGTATGGAATTAATTGGCTCCTCTGCTTTTGTGATTTTAAAGTGGGGCATCGAGGAGCTGCTAATAATAATAATCATATCTTAAATTTATATATAGCGCCTTTCAGGAGACCCAAGGCGTTCCCTTTGCTTCACCCCCCCCCCCCCCTCTTTCAAGCCTCACCGTGTTTCCATTATTTCAGAACTGTACCCTGTGCTCCGTTGGTCTCAGGGGGGCTTTCCAACCCTTCAGAGGAGGGAGCACTGCATTACTTGAGTAGAATAACTTGTTATGCATATATGTTCTGTGTCTATAAATGCTTCCGATGGGTCCTTATTGTTATGGGAAAAGAAGAACGAGACCGGTAAAAGCAACACAACAGGTGTTCAAAGGGGAAAACGCCAACCGGCGTGTATTTATTTATACAAATAAATAGCAAATCAAACAACAGAATAAACAAAAACGACTGTGGTGGTGTAGTGTGGGAAGCCTGGAATAATGATGTGTGTAATTAATCAATGTGTCTGTAAGCTGGTGACTATGTGTGTGGGTTTAACCTGTTGAGCTGTAGCCCTATTTTCAGAAATCTCGCCTAAAGGTACATGCAAGTAAATGGATGATTGCTCAACTTCTACAAGGCCAATTTGCATGCTCTTGGTATCTAGGAACATATAGGGACCTGGGGGTATGTGTAACGGTTGTGACAACGTCACCTCAAACTTCGATGCCCCGAGTGGGAGTTGAACCCCGGTCTCCCACACCGCGGGCAGCAACACAGACCACTATACCAAGAGGTGAACTCACTTCTAAGTAGTTTCAAGTTTCAAGTTCAAGTTTCTTTATTATTTGTCATACAGAAATACAGAATACTTTGCATGAAATGTTTCTTTCTGTTTCGCTCCTGAGAGTGTGCTAGATAATAATAAGATAGTATAAATAAGTATAATAAGTAAAAAAAAATAGAAAGTCAAGAAGTCAAGTAAACACAAGTGTAAACAACAATTGTTCAGTATTCCTCTATATACAGTATGTACATCTGGTACAAAAATTGTGAGGTATAGCTTAGCTTGTGGTGCCACCTTGTGGTGGTGAGGTGCAATAAGGAATAAGGAAGAGATGTGCAATTCTCTTACCAATAATATAAATATAAAGTGGAAAGTGGAAAAGTGGAAAGTGTGGTAAAGTGGGTGCTACAGTGTGTTGTTTATTTAAAGTGAGTGTGTGTGTTCTGTGGGTGTGTTGATGGCCTGTTATTGTTCATTGTTTAATCATTGTTCATTGAGCAATCATTGTTCATTGAGAATCCTGATGGCCCGGAGATAGAAGCTCCTTCTGAGTCTCTCTGTGCTTGCCATGAGACTCCGGTATCGCTTGCCTGACCACAGCAGTTCAAAGAGGCAGTTGTTTGGGTGGCTGGAGTCTTTGATTATTCCCTTGCCCATGCACCGCTTGTTGTAAATGCCTTGGAGAGTGGGAAGCCCCCCTACAATTGTACGTTCGGCTGAACGGGCCACTCTCTGTAGTCTGCTACGGTCTTGTGCAGTGCTATTCCCAAACCAGGAGGTGATATTGCCAGTCAGGATGCTCTCTATTATGCATGAGTAGAAGTTCTTGAGGATCTTCTGACTCACGTTGAACTTCCTTAAGCGCCTAAGGAAGTAGAGGCATTGTCGTGCCTTCTTGATAACACTGTCAATGTGTGTGGTCCATGTCAAGTCCTCGGATATGTGGACTCTGAGGTTCTTAAAACTGTTCACTCTCTCAACTGGTGCCCCGTCGATGCGGAGGGGGCTGTAGTCCCTGACCCCCGACCTCCTAAAGTCCACAATCATCTCCTTTGTTTTGCTGACGTTCAGGGAGAGGCTGTTCTCTTGACACCATCCCGCTAGAACCTTAACCTCCTCCAGGTAGGCCCTCTCGTCGTTTGCAGAGATCAGGCCCACCCCTACTGTGTCGTCAGCAAATTTGATGATTGTGTTGTTGTTCCGCTGTGCCACACAGTCATGTGTGTACAGGGAGTAGAGGAGGGGACTCAGGACACAGCCCTGGGGGGCTCCTATGTTGAGAGTGATGGATGAGGAGGTGCAGTTGCCTGCTCTCACCACCTGGGGTCTGCCCGTCAGGAAGTCCAGGACCCACTGGCAGAGGTCATAGTTCAAGCCCAGGTCCCTGAGCTTGGCTATGAGTTTGGAGGGGACTATGGTATTGAATGCTGAGCTGTAGTCGATGAATAGCATTCTCACATAGTTCCCCTGCCTCTTGTCCAGGTGTGATGCTGCTGTGTGCAGCACATGGGCTATGGCGTCCTCCGTGGACCTGTTGGGGCGATATGCAAATTGCAGGGGGTACATGTTGATGGGGAGGGAGGAGCAGATGTAGCCCTTCACTAGCTTCTCAAAGCACTTCATGGCTATGGAGGTGAGAGCTACAGGGCGGTAGTCGTTGAGGCAAGCGGGCTTGGATTTTTTGGGTACAGGGATAATGGTGGACTTCTTCAGACAGGGGGGGATGACAGCCTGTTCTAAGGACAGGTTAAATATGTCAGTGAATACCGGGGCCAGTTGGTCGGCACAGACTTTTAGGATGCGGCCGGGGATACCGTCCGGTCCTGCTGCCTTCCTGATATTCACTTTCTTAAAGGTCCTCCTCAGCTCATGTTCTGTTATCCTGAACACTGAGTACTGGGTCTATGCGTCTTTTGAGGATGTGAGAATGAGTTTAACCCATAGCACCGCTACTCACCCCAGCCCTTCTTGACTGCGCTTCACAATACCATCCGTTACATATGTATTTCCAGTGTCAGAAATATTGTGTCTGTTACTAGGCTTGAGTAAATTGTAATGAAAAAAAGGAGAATATAAATGATGATTTATTTTTGCATCTGTGCCGGTGAATAACACCATGTTACAATTGTGCTGGAACCGAGCTCGCTCACTGAGCTCCTTCACCACCTTCTTGAGATCAAGTGTAAAAAAATCTAAGCAAATGAATAAAGGGAAGATGATTAAACAGAAGGATTTGTAGATACAGTAATAAATGATAATCGATTTTAATTATATATTCATATTTGACCTTGAACTTGACCTTGACCTTATTATGGCCAAATCATACATCTTTTTTTGTATTTTATTTTTTTATTCTTTTTTAAAAGTCAAATCATACATCTATGGATAGGGAAAATGCCCCTCTTTCCAATGGCAGGGTTAAATCTGGATTTAGTCATTTCCTTGCGGTTTTATGATAAAGGAGATATAATTAGCATTTTTTCGATACATTCTTATTTTCGGTAAATCGTATAAAACATTGGTAAAAATGAAAATATACACTTTGACTGCTGTTTTGATAGGGTTATGGTCTTTACTCTTGGCAAAAAAAAAAAAAAAAAAAATTAATTAACATCCAACATCCAACATCTCATGAGGACGATTCGTGATGCCACTTTGCCGACCTCTAGCGGCTCGGGTGTGAATTTCTATTAATACAATATATATATTAAAGCCCTATTTGTTGCCTGTCGATTGCCCTTTCAGGTGACAAAATCCGTTCAGCGGTTCTCGGGTTACATGCCGATATGTGAGGTGTGCGCCAAAGTACACATTACCACCCCCGACTCCCGGGGCTCTCGCTCCGTCAATCATTTGGCGATCTTGAAAAATGTTTGACAGGGTTGTAGCCAATGAGTGTGGCTTTCCAATGATACCCCCACATGGGGATCTGAAACGGTCTCTATTTATCAGTGCCCCACGGACCACCGGCAAAGGTGGTGGGCTTGCATGTGTTTTTAAATCCACTTTTCATTGTCGGCAGATTACAGCTGTCACTTACTCTAGCTTTGAGCTGCAGCTCTTTGAATTATATTCCTCTCCTCCCCTGCTGTGTGCGGTTGTCTATCGTCCACCAAAATACAATAAGAACTTTATCCAGGACTTTGAGAACTTTTTGTCTGAAACCATGGTGGCTTTCGATCATTTTCTAATCACTGGTGATATGAACATTCATGTGTGTTGTAAATCCAGTCCTCTGGTTAAAAGCTTCTTGTCTCTAATTGAGTCTTTCAATCTCACTCAGTGGGTCTCTGGTCCAACCCACGAAAAAGGACACACATTAGACCTAGTGCTGTCTCATGGTTTGAGTGTCTGTGTAAAAGAAATATGTGATAGTGCTTGTATTTCTGATCATATGCCTGTTTTATTTTCTGCTGTTGTCCCATGCTCTGTAGTTGCTATTCGACCTCCTGCACACCTGCGCTGAATTTCCACACAGCTTTTAATAACTTTGTGCTTTCTAGTGTGGATGGGTATAATGCCCTAAATGTAGAGGAGCTTGTTGCACTTTTTAACTCAACTTGCACCAGCATCCTAGACTCTATCGCCCCATTGAGGAGCAAACACCCCAGGGCTCCTTCGGAACCATGGATAAATAACGCTATCCGTGTGCTCAGACACTCATGCAGGCGCACTGAAAGAAAGTGGAAGAAGGATAAGTTGCATGTCTCGTTTGGGATTCTAAAAGACTGTAAAATGGAGTATCAAAGAGCCATGAAGGCTGCTAAAACTGAGTATATCTCCAATCTTATTTCTAAGAATATTAGCAAACCCAGGGTTCTATATTTAATACTCTTGACTCTCTTGTAAACCCTTGTGATACTGCCCCTGTTGTACCATCGCCTGCTCTCTGTAATGATTTTTTAAATTTCTTTGTTGACAATCTCGTCTCTTCGGTCTGCACCCCCTCTTGCTGCCCCCGACCCCTCGGTTCCACCTGTGTGCCCAGCTGCTTTTGAGGAGTTTAAACCCATATCCTTGTCCTCACTGTCTGATGTTGTTCGTGAGTTGCGGCCCATAAACTGCCTCTCTGACAGTGTTCCCTCTCGCCTTTTAAAAGAGGTTTTTGATTTTGATTCAGTTGGCTCTTTTATTCTTGTTTTGGTGCATGCTTGTTTTAGTTCAGGAATTTTTCCAACTTATTTTAAACACGCTATAGTGCAGCCACTTGTTAGGTTATTATCAAACCACCCCAAGTCCTTAGATTGATATTATATGAACCAGCTGACCAGATATTCAAGCGACCAAGCTGTATTTCAAACTGAGTTTTTATTGTCGATCACACAGAGAAGAGAACACTTGCCCTCCACGGGGCTCAGCCTCTTTTAGAATGAAGACACACATGACATGTATATCCCTTGTGGACAAAGGAAGAGAAGGATAGGGTGTGTGTGTGTGTGCCTGTACGTGTGTATGTATGTGTGTGTGTGCTTGTCTGTGCGTGTGTGTGTGTGTGTCTGTGAGACACATGAGACACATGGTAGCATGTGAGCTATAGCATGTGAGCTGTCGTCATGCTGATCAGGACAAGAGCTAATTGAGAGAGTGGCTCCATTGACCGGCCTGTGACCAGGCACTAGGCACAGGGAGGTCGCAGGGCCAAAAGAGAGAAAGAGTGTGTGTGTGTGTGTAGGGAGGCCTGTTTCCTGTAGGGAGAGAGACACGAGACGCCAGGCCCCACGAGGGTGCAGCCTGGGCTCAACCAGAGGAGCTTTAGATATAAGATATTACCAGACATTAATGAACTGATGAACCTATCAACTTAAGATATTCACCATCAATGAACCGAAAAACCTATCACACTAATCAAAAAAACAAACTTGGACCCTTCTGTTCTCTCAAATTTTAGGCCCATCTCGAAACTGCCCTTTCTGTCCAAAGTGCTGGAGAAAGTAATCTCCATCCAGCTGCAATCTTTTTTAGAGACAAATGACATCTACGAGAAGTTTCAGTCGGGTTTTAGACCTCGTCATAGTACTGAGACTGCTCTTTTAAAAATTTTCAATTACCTTATTTTAACTGTGGACTCTGGGTGTGATGCCATTATGGCAACACTGGATTTGACCGCTGCCTTTGATACGGTGGATCATAAGACCCTTTTATCCCGCCTAGAACAGTATGTTGGCATAAGAGGTGCTGCCCTTATGTTAATTCAGTCGTACCTGGCTGATAGGACTTTCTCTGTCCAGTGGTGTTCACCAAGGTTCCATCCTGGGTCCCTTGTTATTTTCCTTATACATGCTGCCCTTAGGTTCTATTCTACGCAAACATAATGTCTCTTTTCACTGCTACGCGGACGATGTCCAAATTTACCTTTCTCTAAAAGTAGAATGCAATAACGGTCTTGAACCTTGAAGATTTGGATGGATCAACATTTCCTAAATCTTAATGACGGCAAGACAGAGGTAATTGTGTTTGGGCATCTGGACCGCTTGGGAAACTCGGCTGGTATTTTAGGGCCCCTTGATGCCAAAAAACTAAATTCTATAAAAAGCCTTGGTGTCACTTTTGACAGGGATCTGAAATTTAATAAACAGATTGGGTCTGTGGTTAAAGGCTCTTTCTTTCAACTAAGGCTCCTGGCAAAGATAAAGCCCTACCTATCTCCCGAAGACCTGGAGAGGGTCATCCATGCGTTCATATCGTCAAGGCTGGACTACTGTAATGCTCTATATGTGGGTCTCGACCAGCTCTCCTTACACCGCCTGCAGCTAGTGCAGAACGCTGCTGCACGCCTCTTGACTGGCACTAAGAGGCGTGAGCACATCAGACCAGTGCTAGCTTCCCTGTTCGTTTCAGGATTGATTTTAAAATTGCTATGTTTGTTTTTAAAGCCTTAAATGGTCTGGCCCCTCAGTACCTAGCTGAACTTCTCCATGCTTGCACCCCAGTTAGAGCACTGAGGTCATCAAATAAATTACTTTTAGATGTCCCAAGGTCTAGGCAAAAAACAAAAGGTGACCGAGCCTTTGCAGTGGCTGCCCCTAAATTGTGGAACAGTCTTCCACTACAAATTAGGTCTGCTCAGACCAGTGTTAATTTTGTCAACGAAAATGATGACTAAATATGGTCGTCAACGAAGCTTTTTCCCCTGACTAAATCTAGACTAAAACAAAAAAGACAAAATTTAGACTAAAACTGACTAAGACTAAAATGCTCAGACCTGTAGTTGACTAAAACGACTAAGACTAAAATTTAAAATAAATGAAGGTGACTAAATATGATGAAAACGAAAAAGGAGCATTTGACACATGACTAAGACTAAAACTAAAATTAAAATAGCTGCCAAAATTAACACTGGCTCAGACCCTAGACAATTTTAAGGCTCAGCTAAAGACTCGCCTATTCTCTTTGGCGTTTTGAGGCTTAGTAAGCCATATATCCCTGGTCGTGTCGTGATTGTTTTTAATGTATTGCAGCTTCTGATTTTGTGTATACTGTATTTGTTATTTTTTGTATTTCTTAGTTTTTTATATTGTTTTAATGTATTACAGCTTCTGATTGTGTGTATACTGTATTTTGTATATATATATTTATTTTTTTTGTATTTCTCAGTTTGTATATTGTATTTTTAGTATTTTCTCTGTTTTATATTGTGAAGCACTTTGGTACAACTTCGGTTGGTTTTAAATGTGCTATATAAATAAAGTTGACCTTTTCCTTGACCTTCTATTGATCAATTTATGATAAAGAAAAGCAGGGTCCCCTTATAAGGGGACCTTACAGCTTAACAGGTTTTAACCATGTAGATGGGGTCTTACCGTGTAGTTATATGTGGTGGGCCTAGGTAGTCGAAAACACTCCAGGGAATAGTCAGGGGTCCGGGGTCTATATACGGGGGGCAGGCGAGAGAGAGAGAAAACACGGGGCAGGTGAGTGGATCAAAAATACCGGGGAATTAAGCGAACGGAAAAAAACATGAGCGTGGGGTGATTCGAGAAAGGCGTCCCCACACTAGACAAGAGAGAGAGAAAACTAAGGTTAGTTACCAGCCAGTAAATACAACGCAAATCAAACAAGACAAAGGTTTACAGTAGATACCAGCAGTAATTTCAAAATGTTATTTAACAGGATTAGACAAAATAGTCAGAAAGGTATACGATGCAAACCTACTATTCCTGGTAGAACGAACTTGCGCTGTCCTCAGGGCAGGTCAGTGTTTATACTCCCATCCGTCACTGGCAGGGAGACAGGAGCCCTGATTGCAGATTGCTGCTCAGCGTTTTGGTTGACATCGACCTGCATTTAATGTGACACCGATCTGCATTTTACTCTAAACACTCGCTCTGTGCCAAGTGAGAGTAGGGCAGGATCATGATTGGCTTTTCTAAATGAAGTGTGTAAAACTGGCAGTTTTATTTTCGAAATATTGGAAATGGAGATAACCTGGACTCTTTATTTTGACATTGGATGACGACGACATGACAGAAGTCTAAACAGCGTGGGAAAAATGGTGTAAACTGGCGCGAGACATGTAGGAAATTGGTACACGGAGGTACGCTCGACTATGAAAGCTCAAAGAGTCCACGCGGACCTCCGCTCGACTACATTTGGAAATCAGCATTTTCCTTTGATGCGTCTTACTCTTTGACAGTCCTCTAACACAATGAAATTGAAATTGAAATTTCCTTGAGAATTCAAATGTATGATTTCTGACATGTGTGTGTCTACCTGTAACTGTTTTTAGCTGACTTCTATTTATTTTGTATGTATATTTAGCATTTTATTTGTGTCAATTTTAAAGGTCCCCTATTGTTCACTATTTGGGCAATTTTACACAATTGCTGTGAGTCTATGGAACACATCTGTAAGGTTATTTTCAATAAAAGTCATTGTTTTGTTTTTTTAACCACTTTCTCCCCTTCCAAAGTACAAGCTGTTTTTGGCTGGGCTCCGCCCATACTCGCAATGCGCTTTGATTGACAGTCACCCACCTGCACTGGCGAATAGGATGGAGGAACCTTTTCAAAGCGCACCAGGAGAGAGAGAGAGAGAGAGAGAGAGAGAGAGAGAGAGAGAGAGAGAGCCAATCCCTCCCACCCTTTTTATTAGGGGAGCTGCTGTCTTCTCTGTCTGTGTGACTGGGTTGGCTAGCTAGCGGCTAGTGGGCATCAGGAATAACAAGGATGCATTGCAAAGCTTATTAGAAACATTGAAGTTATCACTGCACATAGAAACAGCGGGGGGGGGGGGGGGGGAGCTGGGATTTATTTCGACCAAAGCACTCTGGAGCTATGCTGTCGAACACTTTTGAGGAAGTGCTGACAGTGGAACAGCTGAATGTAGCAACTCTGGTGTCAAAACCGTTTCCGCATTTTTTCCACTCGCTCCGTTTTGCTCATAATTTCAACTTTTATCACAGTTGATTGTGGGCGAGCGGTGGCAGATCAGCGCCTATTCACGTCAGCGAGCGATTTCAATTCAGAATGGCTCGTTTCAGTGGGTTTGTCTCAGCTGAACTGCAGAAACGGGATTTGGTACAGATTTCAAATTGTGTCAGTGTTGGTACAACCCCACATTGCTTGAAAACAATGCAAAACACTGGAAAAGGTAATTTTTACAATAGGGGACCTTTAGGTTTAGGTTTACTTTATTTGTTCAAGGTGGACAGCGTATGTAGCAGAGTGAAGTTGTTATGCTAGAATCATGGACAGAAACTGTTATACTTTATCTTAAATAAGTAGGTCAAAACGGAAACACTCTTACTTTGAAGGAACAAAGTGGAACAAAGTGGACCGAGCCCACTTTAGTGTTATGGAGGGGTGTCTTGATTATTACTTCATATTAATTTCCTCACATTGAGTTACCAATTCTCCAAACGAAATCCCTTTTGGGTCTTTTATAATGGGTTTAGAGAAGATAGGATATCTTTCCATTGAATATCTGTTGTATTGTAAATACGTTCAACTAATGTATAAAATGGTTTCGCCGGTTTGTTGACGAGACACACGCTGACGGAAGTGCTCGCTCTCTTTGTGTTTGTTGAGGACGAGAGCAAGAGGTATGCGCTTCCGTTTATCTAATATTGGATTTAACTGCTTTGTATAAATTGTAAAACTGATTTAGGTTTTGGTTTTGGTACTGAAATACCCTGTTGTGTAATGACATTAATTCGCCCTGTGTAAAACAGCCATAGTACGTTCGTGTACTAACTCAGTATTCTGTTTGGTAATATCAGGTGGAGTGCACTTTGATGACGGTCGCTAACGCCGCCATGTGTTGTGTACGTGCTGTTTTGATTAACAGGTATGAACCGTTGGTTTTGTATTTTGGTTTAATTAATGCTTACACACTGTCTTTTATTTCATATTGTTTTGTATGTTTTTGCTGAAGCTAACTTGCACTGAGCTAAATGTATCTAATGGTCGTGACTGTAGACGGCGCGCTGTTTTAAATGTGCGCGCGCGCTCTCTTTGTGTTTGTTGAGGACGAGAGCAAGAGGTGGAGTGCACTTTGATGACGGTCGCTAACGCCGCCATGTGTTGTGTACGTGCTGTTTTGATTAACAGGATTGCCAAATAAACAACCACCAAATGGGTACCATTGTCTGAGTGTCTACGTCCACCTCACACCAGACACAACGCAGAATTCATCACGCTACAACTGGTGCCGAGACATGCCGGATCAACTGGTCAGCAGAGGCCGACCACCGGAGTAGCTGGAGAGACGTGGAGGCTTCAGGTGCGGCCTAGACGCGTGGATGCTGCTGGCGCGACCTAGTCACGGGGACGCTGCATTCGCCGCCGATTCCTGAGGTCTGTTCCTGAGGGGGCTGGAGAGCACTGAATCCTCAGAAAAAGATAGTCTCTAATCAAGTTTATTGATTTCGAGTGTGTTACCCAGAACACACTGAAGAGTAAAAAGGTGAAAGTACCATTTGATATTGAAAATGACTTTGAATGCAGGAGACACTCCTACAGAGGAGCAGGTGGGGAGCATGAGTAGTGATCAACATCATAGAATTACACTTGAGTCACATAATGGTGAGGAGCAGGAGTGTAAACTGAAGAAACCACGCCACTTTTGGCAGGAGGGACCAGATGCAGATGTTGAATCAGAGGAGTCATACTCTGTAATTGTTTATCAGGATAGTGATCAGTCGTCAGACACGACAACTGTGGAATCATTTACTGGAGACATGATTGCTTCGGAGGAGGCCCCTTGTAATGCATCCTTATTTGTACCAGTGAGTGAACCTGAATCGGCCATTGTCGATGTCACACCGAGTGTAGTTGAGGTACCTCAAGGGGTCTACACTAGGCGGGGGAGACTAATCAGGCCAGTTAACAGGCTCATTCAGACGATGGCGGTACAAGTCAGGGCTCTGCTGTCATCCTAAAAGATGTCACAATTTTTTTGTTTTCTTTTGGGTAATTATTTTTATTACTGGAAATTTTTTTCTTTTCTTTCATTGATTTTGCTGTTTGATTTTCTTTGAGTCGTACTGGTAGTTACGGTTGTCTATTGCATTAGACATGATTTGGTAGTTTTGGTGTATTCCATGATATGAATATGTACATGGCATGTTTGTTTGCCTATGGTTAGGTGAGGGGCTCGCTACCCTTTATTTTTCCTGATCTTTTATCGGATAGCTTTTGAGCTGGTCAACCTATTTTCTAGGTTTGGAATTAAGGGAATACACTGAGCTACACGTGACGCGTTGACTTATTGTGATTTTTTTTTTTTTTTCTATTTCTTTGGTTTGTACTTACGCTGTTGAGCTGATTGAAGGGAACACTGTCCATGATCTGGCATAAGTCAGTGGGGGAGTATGTAGCAGAGTGAAGTTGTTATGCTAGAATCATGGACAGAAACTGTTATACTTTATCTTAAATAAGTAGGTCAAAACGGAAACACTCTTACTTTGAAGGAACAAAGTGGAACAAAGTGGACCGAGCCCACTTTAGTGTTATGGAGGGGTGTCTTGATTATTACTTCATATTAATTTCCTCACATTGAGTTACCAATTCTCCAAACGAAATCCCTTTTGGGTCTTTTATAATGGGTTTAGAGAAGATAGGATATCTTTCCATTGAATATCTGTTGTATTGTAAATACGTTCAACTAATGTATAAAATGGTTTCGCCGGTTTGTTGACGAGACACACGCTGACGGAAGTGCTCGCTCTCTTTGTGTTTGTTGAGGACGAGAGCAAGAGGTATGCACTTCCGTTTATCTAATATTGGATTTAACTGCTTTGTATAAATTGTAAAACTGATTTAGGTTTTGGTTTTGGTACTGAAATACCCTGTTGTGTAATGACATTAATTCGCCCTGTGTAAAACAGCCATAGTACGTTCGTGTACTAACTCAGTATTCTGTTTGGTAATATCAGGTGGAGTGCACTTTGATGACGGTCGCTAACGCCGCCATGTGTTGTGTACGTGCTGTTTTGATTAACAGGTATGAACCGTTGGTTTTGTATTTTGGTTTAATTAATGCTTACACACTGTCTTTTATTTCATATTGTTTTGTATGTTTTTGCTGAAGCTAACTTGCACTGAGCTAAATGTATCTAATGGTCGTGACTGTAGACGGCGCGCTGTTTTAAATGTGCGCGCGCGCTCTCTTTGTGTTTGTTGAGGACGAGAGCAAGAGGTGGAGTGCACTTTGATGACGGTCGCTAACGCCGCCATGTGTTGTGTACGTGCTGTTTTGATTAACAGGATTGCCAAATAAACAACCACCAAATGGGTACCATTGTCTGAGTGTCTACGTCCACCTCACACCAGACACAACGCAGAATTCATCACGCTACACGTACATTAATAAAACATTTTAGAAACGTAAATGCACCCAATTTTTGCCAAATGGCAGTCCCCCTGCCAGAAGATACAGGCTTAAATCATGTAAAAAGGGTTAGCAATACAAACAATAAAAGCAAGATAAATAACATTAGAATAAAAACACAAACAAAAGCACATATAGTAGAACATATGATAGGGATACAGGGCCCAATATAGTCATGGACACAAGGACAGAGCACATCATGACATATTAGAAGACCCAGGCATAGACAAACGCACCATATCCACACACACCTCAGTATTGATTAACTTCACAATAAAAAAAACACATTACACAAAATATAAATGTTTTTCACTTTTTAATATTAAATTGAAATATATCACACATTTCATTTGTTTGGCCTACCTTTATACATTAATTTAGGCTTGGTTGTGTGCCTTTGTTTTTTATTTGATTTTAAATTGAATAAATGTAGTTATTGATGAATAGATTAAAAACAAACAACAATGGACAATTAAAGCGCTATTTTCCTAAAACAAAACAAAAACCGTTCCCGTCTCCGTCTAATCTCAACCCGTCTATTTTGGACCTCTACTACATAAGACTTCAGCCTATGGAAACGTGTTGTTTTCCAGCTCATATACTGTACCTCTATGCTGGAACTTAAAAAGAGAAATGCAATACGGACGTGAACTTTTAACTCATATTGGTTGCGCAGTGCACACACAGGTAAAACATTACATTGCATCTAACCCACTAACATTTAGCTGACACTGAATTAATTTCAGGTTGGGATTTTTTTCCATCGTGATGGGATAACCCCTTAACACATTCAGCGCCATGTCCGAGTATAGTCGGGTTATCTTGCCAGTGGTTGAGCGCCATACCCTAGTATAGTCGGGTTTTGATCATTTGATCTTTTTCCTCTGATCCCCGTTCTAAATCATCATTCTAGCCGTCCCTGGCTCATTTGTATACGTTGGAATTGCAATGCCGATCGAATATCACCAGGTGGCGGTATCGCTTACCTTTGAACTGGAATGGCTTGGCGTGGATACACGTTTTCCTTTTTGGAATACCTTCTGGCTAAGGTAAGGTATATTCTATGTCTATTTTACCGAACCTGAAACATGTGTTTCTAACGATCACAGTTTTGTGTTTTACCGGACGTAAAAAAAAACTCGACAAACACGATCACGGTTTTGAGTTAAAACGACCCCCCCCCCCCCCCATTGATGATTTTGTGAAGGTACACACATGGTATATACCTTTGATTTCGGAGTATTTGGGGTTTATTGTACATAACGTGTTTTATCTCGCAATCTATGGAAAAAGACTGGATTATCTTGGAAATGCGCGATGTTTAGCGTGTAATAAACTACAAACTACAGTGTGTAGAAACAAAATAAAATGTCCATGTTGGACTACAAGTAGTGTCTGTCAAATGAGCCACACCATTGTCTCCACAGCTATAATACAGAACACACACAGCTCTGCAAACATCATGAAACACCGCAAAAATGACAATTTTAAGCTGGCCTTGAAGCGGCAGAGATGGGGACAGTTTATGGCGCTGAATGTGTTAACAGTCCTGCAAATTTTGCATAAAACGCCTGTCGATTGCATACCCAAAGTCATTTGCAATGTATTGTACTTTATACATATAGCACTGGTCTCTCTTGAAAGGTAACATTCTGAAGTTTCTTACACAATAAAGAAAAATCACTTTGAGTGATAATGTAATAGAGAAACAGACCGTTTGAACACACTGAAATACAATATTTGCTCCTTACTTTTGTGTTGACTTGTTGCCAGATGCCTGGTTGTTTGACCTGAAGTCTTATAGTCATACAGGTCCAACGTTTATAAAAATGTATACTGCAATAAGTCAGCGTGATTATCCAAAATGGCCGTCCGCTTCCATTCATTCAGATGCGTGAGTCAAAACAAAGAATTTGTTGGTGTTCTTCTTCTGCCCCTGCTCGTTGCAATCAGCGTTCATCTGGGATCGCTTTCGGAGAAGACGCTCCTTGGCTACGTTTGTAACTCGAGCCCCTGAAGCACGTGATAGGTTGAGTGTGGTGACAATCGAAAGGTGGCAAATTAAACGTTCCAACAATGTATTGAATGATCGGGAGAAGCGCAACACGGAGCCGCCAGACGAGAGCAAAGTGCCGCGAAGGCCGTCGAACGTTAAAACCTCGAGATTTTGACAGCTAGGGGCACGAAGGCCATGTTGGCCGTAGGGGGGGGCAATTATTTTTCGGGGCACAACGGCCAGAGTGAGGGGCATCGACGGCCATGGCCGTCATATAATTGCCACCCTGGTCACTGTTCTATATTTGTAATTTCAAAAGTTCAGCCCACACCAATGACGACACAGACACAAAATAATATACATTTCAGAAGAGCGCTGCCTCTAACCATTACAGTAGCCTCTGAAAGGGGGACCAGGGGGATAAGATCACATTGGCCCATGATAGACTCCACCTGGTGGAGTGGCCTCAGTGGGGAGCTGAGCGCTTGCCCGATAGGGGTATACATGTACTGTATGTTATATGTAAATTATGGGAGTCCCCCAAAAATGTGTACATCCACCGCCAATAATGAACGGATAACCGGAGCGGTCTCCTACTGGAGGAGGGGTAATTGGGCATAGATGAGTTGAATTTGTGAGAAGGGGGAGAAGGGGTAACATGGAACAGCAATGGGAGCTTCTAGTGTGAAGTTGTTTGTGGGGTTTGGGTTAGGTTTAGGGTTAGAGGTTAGTGAAAGAGTAACGAGATACAAGCAGTGAAGATGTCAGTATAGTGATGGGAGCGAGTGGGCTGAGGACAGGAGGAGGGACAACATCTGGGAGTGAGAGAGGGCAGGTCAAGGAGAACCGTGAATTAATTTACACATGAAATGGATACTGCTGAGATACGACCGGAGGGTCGTGTGACGAACGTGAAGGGAATTATGAGAAAAGGTGATGAAAGTGGTGATGGTGCAAAGATCAAATGACGGAGATGGGGAGGTTGGAGTGATCAATCACCGGTCATTTCTTCCCCAGAATACTTTCTGGTGGCTATGCCTATGGGGTTGATACAGAAAGGTTGGAATGGGGATGAAGTGAATGGTCTTATCACTCAATCATAAATCCTGTGTCCAGCTCTTTCATAAGTCATCCGTGTGGCTCGGAAAGAGCGGACTGCAGGTTATTGCAGATGAGGGAGGTGTGGGGAAGTGAAACCATGTGTGCAGGTGCTGCTGGGTTGGCTTGGGGCATGAGGGGACAAGATGAGGTGGGGAGAGGGGGTCTGGTAGTGGGATGGCAGTTAATAGGAAGTGGGCTTGGTTATGTGTGTGGGATAGCCTGCCCATGGAACGAGGGAGGAATGCACAGGGAGGGGCTGCCAGCTCCCATAGAGAGGGGGGTGGGAATTGGCACTGGGGCTGCTGTGGTGGTGGTAGGGGGTTGGTTGAAGGAATTTGATTTGATTTGATTTTATTAGGGATCCCCATTAGCTGGTGCGATAGCAACCAGCTAGTCTTCCTGGGGTCCACACACAAAAAAACATACAAAAACAATCACTATTGCAAAAACAAAATTATTAAAAGTCAGTACACACAATGCATAATGAAACTACAATTAAGATAGCTAAAATTACATTAGTGTAAAAAATTACTTTACAGTGTTAAAAACAATTTAAAAGCAATTTAAGATTCTTTTTAAAAGTGAATCTACTGTAAATGCAGCAGAGGTTCCGAGGCAGGCCATTCCAAAGAGTTAATGCTCTAAAAATAAAAGATCTCCCCAAAGCGCTGGTTCTAGGACCTGGCAATTCAAGCTGCCCACTACTGGAACCTCTAGTGTAATGCTCGTGCACAGTATTACTAAAAACAATCTGATTATGTATAAAAACATAATGGTCATGGTGAAGTGGATAGGGTGTGATTGGATTCTACTTCCCTGGGGGGGGGGGGGGGGGGGGGGGTGGGTATGTGGCTATAGGGGGGGGAATGATGGGGGTGGCTGATTGAGCCACGGCTGCAATGGGTCCCTGGGGGTCAGGATGGGGAGGGAGTGGTTGGGTTGACTTACCAAGTGAGTGGCTATGGAAGGAGGAATGATTGGGGGGATGGTGCTGTGATCCTGGAGGGTGCCACCTCATTGGGGGATGTGGGCGGGGTTAAGTGAGGTGCAGCTGTCTATTGCTGGTGCTGGAAAGGGGTGTAGCGGGGGCAGCTGGAAAGTAGATGGGAGAGGTGATGTGACGTGGGCTTCCTAGGAGGAGAGGACTGGAACGGGAGGGAGAGGAGTTTAGGTTTTCTCATCAATCTCGAGAATGGGATCCCCCTCCATGCCAGCTCTTGCTGGATCCTCCCCATGGTCCAAGGTGTATCCTGGTGCAATGCACCCGAAACAGTGTTCCACGAGCCGCGCCCAGACATGGGAGATGGGGAGGATCCACAGCTGGCACAAGGGGCCTCTCCCCCTCCTCCTAGTTCTCGTGTGTTGCCAATGGTTGTGGGTCGGGGTTGGGTTGGGGATCGGGTTGGGGTTTGATTGAGGAAGATCAATTGTAAACTCATTCGTGGATGGGTACATGTTCAGGAAGTCCATATTCGTTTGGTTGTTGATTTGATTCCACTGATGGAAGCCGTCTGATCTAGAAAACATAAATGGACAAGTGACATGTGCATGGCGAAGCCAGGATATTCACGGTAACTTCTAACCATTGTACTGACAATATACTTACCGGTGCTTACTGTAATTTCTAAGCATTACAATATGGATATACTTACCCATGTTCGGGATACAACCTTTGCAGTTGGGTTAAGGCAAATCACATGGCAATGTATGGTCAATATGTAAGCAAAGAATTTGACACACGTACCTTCTTAATTTCCTTAGGGAGATGAGATGAGGGAATTTTAAAGGGGAGAATTGGGGCGAATGACAAGCTGCCACCAGCTTACCACTTAGACAGAGCTGAATCGTGGATTTAACGGATTGGTTCGGTTGGCTGGATTGGCGGAACCATGGGAATAGAGGAGCAGACCCGGGGTATGAGGAGACGAAGGGGCACACTTCATAGTGTGGGCTTCCTCCTGAAATTTGTATAATAAATACAATTTCTGTAAATGAGGGAAACCTCAGAAACTAAAAATGTTAAATAAAGGTTGAAATTAAATGAAAAAATAATGTACACATGCACACATGCACAACAAACACACACTGACACAAAATTACACAACAGCACACACCTGCACACCAGCACACAACTACACTTTTAATTTCAAACCTTTATTTAAACTCGAAAGACAACTGAGGTTTGCCTCATTTTTTTTTTTTGATCAACTTTTTCTCCCATTTTTCTATATTTTCTCCCATCCCAATTTCGTATCATCCAATTCAACCCTCCCCTGTCACGAACGCTGTTTCTTGCCTCCCACAAGCCGGCTGCAATGTGGACTAAGTCATACATAGCACAAGTCCCCTCCGGTACTTGAGGTAACAGCAGTCGCATCTTTTCACCTGCGCAGCTCGATCTCTCAGTGTCGAGGAGTAACGCGTGGGAGGCTCACGCTGCCCCCGACACTTCCTGATTCTACTGCGCAGGCGCACCAACCGACTTGTAGGAGTCGCTTGTTCACAACGTTCGATCCCCACCCTTCAGTTTTCCCTCCCCGTAATACGGCCAATGTGTATTACTGCGGACGACCAGCTAAACTGAAAACAATGTGGAGAGCTGGATTCGAACACGCGAATCCTAGCGTCTCCACACTGGTGGCGAGTGCCTTGCCCACTACACCACCTAGCCGCCCCTGAGGTTTGCCTCATTTAAAGTAACGTTGAGTGTACACACAGGGGCAAATTCACAAAGAATGGATTGCGTGGCGCTAATAGCCAGAGGTGTGGACTTGAGTCACGTGACTTGGACTGGAGTCAGACTCGAGTCACGAATTTGATGACTTTAGACTTGAGTTGAGTTTATTGAGTTTATTAGGATCCCCATTAGCTGTTGCATGACAACAACTAGTCTTCCTGGGGTCCACACAAAACATAAAACATTACATTCAACAAGACTTTTACAGAACAGTAAATAAATAGAATGAAAACTGATTTCCGAAGTCCATTTTCCTTCAAGCATTGACTTTCATATTTTCCATCATATACCACTTGTGTGTGTGTGTGTGTGTGTGTGTGTGTGTGTGTGTGTGTGTGTGTGTGTGTGTGTGTGTGTGTGTGTGTGTGTGTGTGTGTGTGTGTGTGTGTGTGTACTATATGCATGAAATGTATATCTCTATGGCCAGGGCCGCCTCAGGGGGTGTGCGAGCAGTGCTGTCGCACAGGGCCTCGCGGGAAGGGGGGCCGCGCAATTTTTTTTTTTTTTTTTTTTTTTTTTTTTTTTCGAGGCCCCCCTTCCCGCGAGGCCCTTTTTCATCACAGACCTCAAATCTAGTTTTGCTTATATGCTTATATATTTCACATTAGACACGTTTGTAGAATGTGTCTGACTTGTTCCTGGGTCTGCAGTGACATACTATTGGTTTCAACGAAGGGAGCTCTGGGGCTCTGCAGCAGACATACTATTGGTTTCAACGAAGCGAGTGGTTACTTACATCATGTGTAGTACGCCGGCGTGAGTCAGCTGCGTTTGACTATTTCGCGCGTGCAGCTTTTGACTATTATGCTTAGTTATGCCAGCCAAGACGAAGAGGTCGGTCATTATCAGTCGGTCGGTCACCAAGGAACGTTGACGAAAGGCCTCTCGCTGGCGGGACAAATGGCCGGAGCCTTGTCATGATGCAGTCGGGATATAGCCATGATGATGTCGGCTAGTAGCTAGCTTAGCTAAAGGCTAACTAGCGTTAGCTAACCTAGAGACATGCAGCCAAGATGAAGAGGATGGTCGTTTGGCAGATGAACTTCGTCAACTCCACGCGGTTGTCTCCATCCTCTTGGACGTTTGGTGAGTTTTTAACCTATTCTATTAACTCTATTCTATTCCCGCCGTGGACATCTCTCTCTCTCTCTCTCTCTCTCTCTCTCTCTCTCTCTCTCTGGAGCTAAACTGGCCGACTAGCTGTTGTAGTACTACTAGTAGCTAACGGTGTGTGGCCTGGTGTCAGCACCTGTATGTAGCCGCATAGCTTGCTTCTGCGTTAGCTAATGGTTAGCGATAGCCTGGTTGAGCTAACTGTTAGCCAGTTAGCTGTTTAGCTTCGACGTTAGCTGCCGGCTGCGCTCGGCTGGGAACGTTCGTTTGATGCTATCAGTTAGCCTTGAGTTAGCTGTTAGCTTGTGCTACGACCATTGACATTAGCCGTGAGAATAGCAGGGGGTTCTGGCACTCTGACTACGACATCATCTTTGACAGAAGATGTAGTCGGGCCTGCACCATGACAAGGCTCTGGCCATAGCTTATTTTTGTCCCGACAGCGAGAGGCCTTTCGTCAACGTGGAGACCTGTGTTGCGGCCTTTCGCCCTGCGTTCCTTGGTGCAGGTAAGATTAATGAAAATGTCATTACCCCACTCTTCCTTCCTTCCCCTCCCGAATGTTTTGTTAATAACAATGTTTTTTTCCAGGCAAAACATGTTACTTCACAACATTTGGAGATACGACATGTGCTGTGTGTGAATTCATTTGTTCGTTTGTGTAGCTTGGGTAGCGTTGGGCCGTTGGCCAAAGCTGTGTGTGGCCTGGTGTCAGTAGCCTACCTGGCTAGCCTTTAGCTGTCGGCCATTGGCTCCTTGCTGCTTTGTTTTCTCTGGTATAGACCCTCTTCTCTTTGGATTTAAGTGTTGATCTTTGTCCTTTTGGATCTATGTATATTCATGTTGCCTTTGTGAAGTTATCTTTTCCTTCTGTTTTGTTCTTTCATTAAAAGTTGAATATCCTTTAGGGGGTCATCTTTGCTTATCTCTCTCATACATGCTCTCTCTCTAACACACATGCTCTCTCTCTCTCTCTCTCTTTCTAACACACACAGTCTGCCTATGGCGGCCTTTCTCGATGGCTAGGCTGTGCTCGCTGAGTCTGTACCTAGTCAAGGATCTTCAGTCACAGTGCTCAGGTATTCTGCCACTGTGTACTCTCTGTTTAGGGCCAAATAGCATTTCAATTTCTTTCCAATGTGTCTCTCTCTGTACACTGTATATTGACTGTAGAACGGGAGCTCTCTCTCGCTCTCTCTCTTGCTATATGTTGACTGTATCATGCCCAGCCTCGGGCAGCGCTATTATTTACGAATATGTTGACTGTATGGAAAAAAAAAAAAAAAAAAAAAAATTATATATATAATTGTTTTATTTTTATTTTTTTACCTTTGGGGGGGGGGGGGGGGGGGGGGCTCGCGTTTAAATCTCGCACAGGGCCTCGCATTTCTCCCAGGCGGCCCTGTCTATGGCATCTCTAGCCTCTACAAGTCAGGTTTTCATTGCCATCAATTATTTTAAGTTCCTTTTCTCCACAAGTTAACATTTCACTACCACACTACATACGGTTAACACTTTCACTACCACACTACAGAAGATTAACCTTTCACTATCACACTACATAATGTTAACCCTTTCACTACCACACTACAGAAGGTTAACCTTTCACTACCACACTACATATGGTTAACACTTTCACTACCACACTACAGAAGGTTAACCTTTCACTACCACACTACAGAAGGTTAACCTTTCACTACCACACTACAGAAGGTTCTATTTCATACTGGCTTCCGCTCAGCGTCATTCTGCACCAGTGATGCCGGTAACGCGTTACTAAGTAACGCGTTATTGTAATCTGATTACTTTCCCCCGAAAATAGTAATCTAACGCGTTAATCTTTAAAAGCCAGTAATCTGATTGCAGTTACTTGTCCAAGTGGCTGTGCATTACTATTTCGTTACTATCTCATCATAAATTCATAATGCATGCGGAATGCAGTATTTTATTTCGTTTTCGACAGTCAAAAATACATTTTTGAGCTGTTTTTCTTATTTGGGAGTGACGTGGTGTGGCAGTGAAAGGGTTACACAAGAATGTGTCCTCGCGGCGTGACTGGACTCTCTGTCTGTGAGTGACTCTGCTTTGGCCCAATCACATTCCCCATCCACCGTCTGCGAATCAGAGGCAGAGTAGGGCGGGTCTTCACAGCACGTCATGTGACATATGCGCCAATCGTCTGACAGCAGGGCTCCGTTGCATTCGTCTGAGAATTGAGAAAACGCTTGTCTAAACGAAGTGAAACCGCAAGAAGACTAGAGAGACATTTATAAAAACAATTTAATAGTTACAGTTGATATAATTGAATAGTTCAGCCTGCATTTGTTAGATGTGAATGGATACACTGGTTTTGTAAAACCACTGGCTGGCTGCTCTAATGCTCTCCCACAGTTCTTCAGGTGGGAGAACACGAGTGACAGAGAGAGGGGAGAGAGACACACACACACACACACACACACACACACACACACACACACACACACACACAAGCACAAGCACACGCACACACGCGCACACAGAGAGGGAGAGAAGGGATTATATTATAATAATAATAATAATTATTATTATTATTATTATTATTATTATTATTATTATTATTATTATTATTATTATTATTATTATATTAGAGATGTAGGCTGTCTGGGTGGGGTTGGAGAGAAAGAGGCATGGGGTGAGAGAGAGAGAGAGAGAGAGAGAGAGAGGGGTGAGAGAGAGAGAGAGAGAGAGAGAGAGAGAGAGAGAGAGAGGGGTGAGAGAGAGAGAGAGAGAGAGAGAAAAGCTCTTATTTGCCAGATTTACAGTTAATTTACATGTTAAAGAGAGACTGCTTGTATGTTTATAGAGAGACATTTATAAAAACAATTTAATAGTTACAGTTGATATAATTGAATAGTTCAGCCTGCATTTGTTAGATGTGAATGGATACACTGGTTTTGTAAAACCACTGGCTGGCTGCTCTAATGCTGTGAGCATCATAGACTGTTGCTTTACCATACTTGATGGTACAGAAGCTGAAGCACTAGTTTAACAATTTACGTTATGTGCAGAGAAACAAGTTAAAAACAATTTATGCACTTTCAATAAAGCGTTTAAAAAAAACTGTTGGGGGAACGACGACTTCGTAACCTAGTTACTTTCAAAGTAACTAAGTTACTCTGATAATCAAGTAATCAGTAAAGTAACTTGGATTACTTTTTAAAGGAGTAATCAGTAATCAGTAATCGGATTACTTTTACAAGTAATCTGTGGCATCACTGTTCTGCACTAACCTCATTTCGTGCACAGCACTGAATAAAAAATCCACAATGTACCTTTACATACCGACATCCGTCTGGCCACACCCCTATCCGCTTACCTTCATAAGCAGGTGTGTGGTAACCTACTCGCCTCCTTCTTCACTTTCACCACAAGGAAGTGCCTTGGTATATACCCCACTTGACGAGGTTGTTAGTTGAAGAAAGTTGAGTTACGTGTTTACATTTTTTCTTGCTTTTTTCTCATACATTTTTAAAGAAAAAAGCTAAGTCATAATGTTTACCTCGGAGGGTCGCGCTAGCAACGTCACCCTTCACCAGCGGTTCTCCATTGCCTCCTCTGTCGTGCGTCTTGGAGCGGGGTTGAGGCCTCTTTCGTGGTCGGCAGCCGCGCCCGGTAGGCGTCCGATAGATAGTTTGCCTCTCCAAGGAGCTGGTGCACCAGCGCCGTCTCCTGTGCGATGGCCTGGTTCCGGCTCTGGTTCCTTTGCCTCCGGTGAGTCGTCCGCTGTTGGGCGGCCGGCTCCTCTGGTTGCGGGGGATTTGAGACGCAAACTTTTTGCGTCGGCTCGCTCCCGTCGCAAGATGGTGGCTTGTAGATGCGAACGGCCTGGTTTTGGTGAGTTGCTGGAGCCGGATGAGGATTCGTCTGATTCTCCATGGCCGATGGAAACAGAGGACTACATGGTAGAAGCGGACGGGTTCTTGTTTGACGCCCCGGTGGAGACATGTCCGCCGCCCGTCCAGGTAACACTGGAGGGGGGTGAGATGTCTCCTTGGAATTCCTCGTACACAGATGTTGGGTTAGAACCTCCAACTCGGCGGCGGGATGCCCTGCTATCAGCCACATCAGAATGTGGCTCTGTAACCAGTAGTCTGCTGCATGTGAGGGACGCGAGCTCGGTGGGGGAAAGTATGCAGGGGGAACTGCGCGCTTTGTTCCCCGAGCTCATGGCGGCGGCGGCGGCGGCAGTCGCAAACGGCGTGCCGCAGCCGCAGCCACTGCCTGTTCCTATTCCTGACGATCTCATAGGTCATCTATGGCAACGCCGTCCTGTGAGAGGGGTGGACGTTGTCTGTCCATTTTTCCCCTCAATGGAGGCCTACGTCCGTCAGGGACAGGTGGTTTCCCACATCATGGGCCTCACCCCCGCCTACGTGCAAGTCACGAGGGTGGTGGGTTTGGTAGAAGGCATGAAGGAGGGCGTGCCTCGGCTTGATAGGCCGATGGCGGCGCTCCTTTGTCCTGAGGTGGTGTGGGAGCCGTTACGGAAGCCGGTTCCCCAAGGGAAATCGGCGAGGCGGTTGGCTTTCTGGAGTGACCAGTCATTTATATCCGCGACGCAATCTCTGGCTGCCACTTCTAACATCGCGCAGCTGGCGAGATTCATGTCCGGGATACTGACGGGCGGTATGGAGCTGACTGATTTGCAACATGATCAGCTCGCCCAGTCGGCAGGAGCCATCCTGCATCTGATCCAGCCGCAGGCCATAGCCGCTGGGAAAGTACGCGCCCTGGCCACTCTAGTCCAGCGCCACCTTTGGCTGGAGCAGGCGCGTGTGCCGGAGAAGAAGAGGACTCCACTTCTGACGGCACCCCTCTCCGATGCTGGACTTTTCGGGTCGGCACTGCAATTGATGACCTCAACCTGCAGGGAGATGCAGGAGGAGCGTTCCGTGCTCCAGCCTCATTTCCCCCCGCCCGATGTTGCCGGTGGAGTCAGACGGCAGGCTCGTTGTCGGGGTTCCGCCGCCGTAGCCGCCGCTGCTACCACCGCCACTGCTGGACCTTCGGCAAAGAAGGCCAGGAGGAGAGAGGGCGCCTCCGCCACTGCAGCCGGCCCATCTACGCCCGGAGGTGACGGAGGATCGTCATGACCAGCCTCCGATCGTTTACCGTCCCTCCGGGGCTCCCCGGGGCGGCAAGTCCCGAGCGGCTCGTGGCAGGCGTCGCTGAAGTTGACTTTTTCCCTCTGTGGTCCCCCCCTGTTCCCTTCCCGGCCGAAATATGATTTGTTTATAGAAAATAAAGAGTCCCTGGACTGTATTTTTTGTTACAAACTGTGTGTTTATTCACCAAACATATGATGGGGATACGACGTGTGAATCTTTCGCTAGTATGGGTTTGATAGGAGGGCTAGACTTTAAGTCTTGTTGGTCGCTACATTCATGTTAGAGCTTAAGCAAGGCCTGCAGCTTACACTCGGTTGAAAAAGGGGTTTTCTGCCTCGACCTGAATCTTCACATAAAGGTAGAGGTTAGTTGTGTGCTCTGTTGCTTAAACAGTGATATTGAGCCGCAACACTATTGTGTTGGTCTGCAGTAATGCTTGTGTATGAAAAAGTACCGCGGCTCAGGCCGCTCTCTCTCTATCAGATTTTCGGTGTCTTGCAACATAGACACGGGTGTCGGGTTCACACATACATAACTTGGCCTTGTTATAAACCCTGTTCACAGACGTGTCTGTGGCTAGCGTGCATTGAATTAGCTTTGCGCTGTTCATTAGCATACTGGCTACTTAAGGTATCATATACCATATTTGTTGTTGTCGTATGCAAGGGTTGGGCTTGCGAGGGGGCACCGGATAAACCCCTCCTTCCCTCTTCTGATTGGTCAGGGGGTTTCTTGGACTCTCTTTTCATTCGGTCAGGGCCAAGCTGTTAGGCAGCTTGGCACGGGGGGGGGGGGAGGGTTTCCCTGACTCTGCACCTATCACAGGCGGTTGAGTCATGGGTTTCCCCCCATCATAGAAAACATCACTAGGCACGTTTCTATTGGACGACGGCTTCCGTGAGTTTTTTCAGACCCGTATGTAGAGTCTGTTATTGTCAAGTTGTCGGGGCAGAGCGTAGGAACTTACTGTTCTACTACGCTCGATATACGTGTGACTTGAGTCTGTTGGTCACATGACTCAATGTTACCGTGACTTTTCAATCTATGGCTCACGTGGGAAGTCTCTCTGGGGATTCCCGTCTCCTCTCTGTGGTGAGGGTGGCGGGATGTAAGAATGTAAAAAAAAATTACCCTCGGCCGCGTCACGTGGGATTCATGTCAGTCGGTGTTTCTTTCTTTTTAATAATAAAAAGAGTGAAGAATATGAAGCACGACAACTCCTTGTCGTTCTCCCAGGCGACTTGAAGGACCAATGTCTGGTGTCTGGTTAGACTATCCATTGATGTGTTTGGGTCTCGACGCGTACATAGTGCTGGCTAAGGGTGTTTTCTGATAAGAATCACGCAGGAGGCTAGTACGCCTTGGTTGCTCGTTATTAAAACAGCGTTTTTATAGGGCAACTGGGATGGGGGATTTTTTCCTCTTCCGAGCGCCTGTTACTGGGTCTTGACGGATTCTCGTTCATATCTGGGGGGTGTTAGCAGAATAGATCAGAACATAGGTAGAGGGGTCTCACGCCCTTGGGGTGGGCCACTGAGCGCGGTACAAATGGGACCGTCTGGGTGGCGCCCTCTTTTCATGTTTTAGATCGACACGCATGCCTACCCCCTCTCCTGGAGTGGGGATGTCGGCGTGGTTAGGGCACAGAACTGGTTCTGGTCGCGCTGGTCCAGGTCAGTTAACCCGTTGTCCGCCGGGGACGCAGATCTGCTGTTCTGGTACCCTGAGGGACTTGTGCTTTTTTCGGGGGGAAAAATGCCGGGTCGGCCCGGGTGTCACAGGGTTGGGCGTTATGGAGACCCTTTGTTGGGTACATGTTGTACCCTGCGCTATCATAAAGGGGCTGGTTCTCCATTCTTTTCGCTCCTCTCTCACGCATGGCGAAGAGGGGGCTGTTGGGGTGGTCTTCTGGACCTCCTCTGGTAGCCCTGTGTGCTTCCCGAGCCGCCGGGCCTGGTCCAAAGTTGTGTTTCATCGACCCGTAGGCCTGGAATAACCCTTTTTTGAAAACTGAAACACTTGTACTGCGGTGTAGCCGGTGTATACCCGCAGGTGTGTTTTGGAGTTTTTTCTTGAGGGGTTATAGGAACAACCACCGCCTGTGGTACCAAGAGGGTGGTTGATTTCCTGGTGTGTTGGAGCAGAGTCAACTCCCGGGTTACCCGGTTGAGTGTGCCCCTGCGCGTTAATGACGTCTGCCAATCGTGTCAGCCTTCTCTGCCTCGACCCCTCTGGGTGGGGGTTTTGGTGCGCAACAATGCCAGCATACGCCCCTTCCGCCGGGGTGCTGTTTTCAGTTGACCCCTTTGGCGCCTGTCTCGTCCGCAGTGCTCCAGGCTCGGGTCTAAAGCCTGCTGCCTGGTTTAAGGGATCGACCCCTCTGGGGTCGTCTCCCCGGTGCGCTGCCTGCTTCCGTTATGGTTAGCCTTTTGAGTGCTTCAAGTTACGGCCATGCTGACTGCCTGTGTTGCAGGGTCAGTGTGCCAGGCGGCGTACTAGTGGGGGGAAGGGCCCGCTCTTGGAGGGGCCCTGTCCGAATACGCTGGCGATGTGGGGGGCGGTGTCACTAAGTGACCGCCTGGTGAGGTCTTGATGCTTGGCGTCATTGATCTCTCCGGGCCCCCTTTTTCCAGGGGATCCAGTCCCTTCAGTGGGTCTGGGTCTTCCTTCGCGCTCCGCTGCTACGGCCTTGCCACGGGGTTGAGTTTGCTCTTGACCCTGTGATTTTGGCGGCAGTAACGAGGGTTGTTCCTTCCGTTCGTTCCCTGGTGGCATGCGGGTTGTGCGTGTGCGTAGTCGTGGGGTCAAGCCACGGTTTGCTCACCCTGTGCGTTGAGTTGCTCAAGTTTCTCTTCGCACGGTCGGATCCGTCTCCCTCCCATCCTCCAATAGGGAGGGTATCTTCCATTATATTAGGGAGGGTCGGGGGGCTCGGTCCTCTCCGGTCTGATGGTTGTGGGGGGCCTCAGCGGAGTACATTTGTCGAGCTTCTGGCTCCCGCTCAGCTCCTGTTGTGCAAAATGACGCTGAGCGGAAGCCAGTATGAAATAGAACGTAAGGTTATGTATATAACCAAGTTCTATGAATACAGGTGACGCTCAGCGTCAGGACGCCACTGCGGCCCTTGACCTCGCCTTGTGGTGAAAGTTTGGGAAGGAGGCGAGTAGGTGACCACACACCTGCTTATGAAGGTAAGCGGATAGGGGTGTGGCCAGACGGATGTCGGTATGTAAAGGTACATTGTGGATTTTTTATTCAGTGCTGTGCACGAAGTGAGGTTAGTGCAGAATGACGCTGAGCGTCACCAGTATTCATAGAACTTGGTTATATACATAACCTTACGTTAACCTTTCACTTTTTGATCATATGAAAAATATGATATATCTCCCAATCTAACCATAACTACGTAATTTCAATCAAATTAATAATACGCAATAGCAAGTTTTTAAGTTTCCAACGATTGCGACCCCCCCCCCCCCCCCTGCCCCCCCATATAGTTTGATCCAGTGCCTCCCAGCAGACAGTGGCGCACGGCGCTGCAGGTAGGCTGAGTGTAATCAAAGGCCACCGAGTGTGTGTGGCAGGCAGGATTTTCCAGTAAATTGTTGTAAGATTATGTTAGACATGTCTTTACTATTCTACCACGCAATACAATAAAAGTGTTTCACGTCCCGAAATGCCATCTGGTCATACCGTAAATCCTCTAATATAATAATAATAATAATAATAATAATAATAATAATAATAATAATAATAATAATAATAATAATAATAATAATAATAATAATAATAATAATAATAATAATAATAATAATAATAATAATAACAACGTTTTGTTGTTTTGCTATCTATATGGCAGACGAGCAGGGCCGGATTAACGACGGCCGCGGCCCATGGGCCTCTAGTGACGAGGGGCCTCCAATTTTTTTTTTTTTTTTTACTTTTTTTTTTTTTTTTTTTTTTTTTTTTAGATCGATGTCATGACTGTGCACTGCAGACTCAGGGAGGAGGCAGAGAAGGAGAGACACAAGAGTTACAGGTAATGGAAATATATCTTTTTTCTCTTTCTTATTAAAAACTTGGCCTATTTGAAAGGAGATTGATTTAATTAAAAATAAATTAGTGAAAAATCAATATACAGTATACAGTATATATATATATATATATATATATTAATATATTATCATTATAGTAATTGGCTATCATACTGCAATATAAACTGAGTTTTATAGTGAAAAGAGCAGCTTTATTGGTCAAGATTGAAGGCTCTATATTGCAGGAAATTGCACGTACAGGTTCATTACATTTAAAAAGAAATCTGACCCCCTCCAAACCACCCCTTGCCTGCTCCAAAAAAAAACTAAAAAAAACAACAACAAAAAATACAAAAAAAAAAAAAAACTAAAAAATCTTGCACCCCCACTTTCAACTATAACTAGGCGGCCATGCACACAGTATTAACTTAAAATAGCAATACAAAATTATATTACATAGCAATTGTATGAAGTTTTTAAAGAATTCATGATTTCGATTGTGGCCATTTTGGATACATTTTTATTAAATTCAACTGGTTTCAAAATCGTTCTATAGATCCTTATCTTCAAATTAGAAGTGAAAACGAAACTTTCGCATATACATTTTAAATGACTGAGTGTCCAGGCACCCCACTATCAGAAAAGTGTGTGGTTTTCTGGTCAGCAGGAGATGTGCATCTCTGGCAGCTTATGGTCAGTGGCATTGTTTGTCAAATAGTGTTGAACTTGAGTGTTACACCCTGAGTGCATAATATAATAGACATATTAGCATGGTAGGTAGTAGTATACGGATAGTAACATAGTACATAGTAGTAAGTTACTAGTAAAAGACAGTTATTTATATATATTATATTGTAGAAATCATCGGAATAGAGAAACGCCCAATTTCAGTTGACAACACAAAGCCGTGTGTCATTTATTTCGCAGTAGCACAAGTGACTGTCAGAACTATGACGGCCTAGCATATGGATAAAAGTTCCCATATTATGTGCATTACACAAACTAAAAACAGATATTACATTACATTACACAAACTAAAAACAGATATTACATTACATTACACAAACTAAAAACAGATATTACATTACATTACACAAACTAAAAACATTGCATTACATTACACAAACTAAAAACAGATATTACATTACATTACACAAACTAAAAACCGATATTGTCTGAATTACTAGAAGAAAGAAATGCACCACCTTTGGCTGATAGTAATTTATTAATTTCTTAGGATTTCTTTTGGTCTAATAAATGTTTAAGGTTCTTAGATGGATCCCCTGCTGCCTCCTCCTCCGCTTCCTCCTCCTCCTTCTCCTAATCCTCCTCCTCCTACTCTTCCTCCTCCTCTTCCTCATCTTCCTCTTCCTCCTCCTCCTAATCATCCTCTTCCTCCTCCTCCTCCTACTCTTCATCATCTTCCTCATCATCCTCTTCCTCATCTTCCTCTTCCTCCTCCTCTTCCTCCTCCTCCTCCTGCTCCTAATCCTCCTCCTTTTCCTCTTCCTCCTCCTGCTCCTATTCCTCCTCTTCCTAATCCTCCTCTTCCTCCTCCTCCTCCTCATCATCCTCCTCCTCCTAATCCTCCTCTTCCTCCTCCTCTTCCTCCTCCTGCTCCTAATCCTCCTGCTCCTCCTCCTCCTCCTCCTCTTCCTCCTCCTCATCCTCATTTTCCTCCTAATCCTCCTCCTCCTGCTCCTAATCCTCCTCCTGCTCCTCCTCCTCCTAATCATCCTCCTCCTGCTCCTAATCCTCCTCCTGCTCCTCCTCCTCCTCCTCCTAATCCTCCTCCTGCTCCTGCTCCTGTTCCTCCTAATCATCCTCCTGCTCCTCCTCCTGCTCCTCCTCCTCCTCCTGCTCCTGTTCCTCCTAATCCTCCTCCTCCTCCTCCTCCTCCTCTTCCTCCTCTCATCCTGCTCATCCTCCTCCTCCTCCACCGGGAGCAGCGTACTGGCTCATATTAAATGGCATTATGCAGCAGCTTATGGCACCGTGCTGGAACTTCATGTCCTCGGCTACAGTCCACTTGTTGCTGCTCTGGTCGTAGCGCTCCACGTGGGAGAGGATGGTGGAGCTACTGTAACCTCCGACCACGAAGAGCAGGTCGTCCAGCACCGCGATGCCAAAGTGGCTGCGGGGGGTGAGCATGGCGGGCAGGGCGCTCCAAGAGTCAGTCAAGGGGCTGTAGGCCTCCGCGCTACGCAGGGCATGTCCACGGTCCCACCCTCCCACCTGAGGACAGGACACATGAGAGGAATGTTTTAGTGTGTGGTTAAGGCAGGCAGACACTGTATTAATCCATTTAGGGAAATGAGGGCATCACAGAAGCATTGAAAGTCAAATGATACATATCTATAAAATATCTAGTATAAAGCATTTGAATTGTACCCCTCAGTTACAATATTATTTAAATTATTCAAATAGAACTCAAACATGTTCCGTTGTGATGTCACCAGTGTTGGGCAAGTTACTTTAAAAAAGTAACTAGTTACAGTTACTAGTTACTTCTTCCAAAAAGTTACTAAATTACTTACTCAGTTACAAATGATAAAAGTAACTAGTTACTTCAGACAGTAACTATTGCGTTACTTTCAAGTAAATTTTTTACATAAACAACATACACAAATCTAAACTATTTTAATGTTGCTGTGGGACAAAGTGAGACTAGCCTCCAGTCAAATGCCATGTATGTAGATATTATAATTACTATGTTTTAGGGCTGTCCCTGACTAAGGAATTGGATGGTCGACTAGGATTGGCCAAAATGTGCCATTAGTTGCTGCTGGTGGGCTTGACCTTCCTCCTCTTCCTCTTCCTCTGCTAGGTCTTCTAGGTCTTGAAGTCTTCTATTCAGTCTCTCGGCGGCATAGGCCGGCTCTTCCCGGTTGCTGGGTCTCGTATGGACCGGTCGGGGAGGGGGTTCGGATACGTGGATAGGATCCTTCTGTTGGCCGGGCTCCGGGTCACTTGGTCGGGTAGGGGAAGGTGCCCTAGACCCTTGTCGTGATGATGCCCTGGAGCTCCGTGCGGAGAGAGGGGGTGTCGCCCTGGCAATCAATTGCTCCATTATCTGCGCCTGTAGCCGGTCGCGCTCTGCTTCGCGCTGGATGTGGGCGATGTCGCGCTCTGCTTCGCGCTGGGCTTGGGCTGCGTCGCGCTGTGCATTGGCGGCGTCGCGCTGTGCATCGGCGGCGGCGCGCTGTGCATCGGCGCGGTCTCTTTCAATGTTCTCTTCCGTCTGGAGGCGTCTGGTCTCCAGGCGTATGCGGTCGTCTTCACTCCTTTGCTGTGCCTGGAAGCGCTCTCGCTGGGTTGCAGAGTGTTCGCGTTCACTAAGGGCTTGCGCTTGGAGTTGCGCGTGAAGGCGCTCTCGTTGGTCTGCAGATTGTTCACGCTCACTCAGTTGTTGAGCCTGCAGGCGTTCTCTTTCCATGGTAGAGTGTTCGCGCTCACTTAGTTGTTGCGCCCGGAGGCGCTCTTGTTCCATGGAAGAATGTTCGCGCTCACTAAGCGTCTGTGCTTGGAGTCGATCGCGTTCAGTGGAGGCTGCCAGGGTGGCGATGAATGCCTGCGCCAGCATCTTGTCCGCTTCGCTGGGGGAAGACACTGACGGAGGTGATCGGCTTCTGACAGTGCTCGTTGGAGATCTGTTCTCTTGGCGTGCCCCGAGGTCTATCTCCTGGGCGCGCTTCTCTTCTGGTAGTGGGTCGGGTTCTGTCCCTGGAGCACTTTCTTTATCCTGGAGCTCTCCGGGGACCGTCCCGTTGACGTTGTCTGGGGGTATAGTCATGTCATGTCCCCCCTGGTCCCCCCCGTGAGCTTGGTCAGTTACGTTAGAACCCACTAGGGTCTCTACTGGCAGGGTCGCCTGGTCGGTAGGATTTGACATGCTTTTACTATCCGCTTTTTCCGCATTTAACGTCTGTATAAAGCTAGGTATTAGACTGACAGCGTATTCCTCTAGGTAGGGAGGTGGCTGACGTCTGCGCTGCGGGCGTTCTAGCTTGGGAGAGCCGCTTGGGGAGTGTTCACCGCTGGCCATGGTTAATATCAATATTATATTTAGATATTTCACTGATATTCCTCCGGCTCGAAGGACCAATTGTAACTGAGGGGTACAATTCCCTGACTGTATTGAGAGTATGGTATTATTAAACCACTACTTAGTTATGTACTTTAATTACTGGCCATACAGTACATGATATATCTGGTGAACACCCACACAAGAATACGGCAATGACAAAGAAAGTTCTAGTTAGAGGTATTTATTATTATTAGAGCAGCAACGGTAGGTTACAGATTGAGAATTATAATTGCGCTTGTAAGGCGAAGAACACTTAAAGTAGGTCAAGAGCGTAAGTCCATGAGAATAGTAAGATGGGTATAACTGACGCCACCTGTAGCATAGTAATTACATAAGGCACACTCGTAGTCAGCTGGAGACACTAGGGGGTTCCCTCCGGTTGTAAGCCGGCAGGGTAGAGGAATGTTCGGGAGCAAAGTCTGGATCAACGCGGAATAACGAGGCTCCAGATACAGGAGCCAGTGCAGTACTCCCTTGGTCCTTAGACAAAGCAACAGCTATAATCCAGTATGCACGACAGCATGGATGAAAGCTAGCCAGCCTCTGGTCCTAGAGGCGGGCTCGAGGGTGCTCCTCACAGGGGTAGATCCCACACGACAGTGGGGTAGACGGTTCTCTGCTCCAGCAGCCACGGTACCAAAGCAATATAATCCAGCCGGAAAAGGCTCTGCATTCGCCGGTGTAGGTTCTCCGGTGTACATATCCAACGGTTCTCGTCTAGGACTCCTCGGGTGGTGGCGCGAGTTTAGGCCGCCCAGCCTGGATAAGTGCTCTAGCTATAGGTACGACGAACCGGTGGTAATGCTGGTCACTGTAGAACGGTAGCCGCACGATACACTATAAATAATAGACTATTACTTCACAATAGAATAAGTCGAACTCGACGATACGGCGTTAAACTCTGACACTTTAGCTATATATTTGCACTCGGTTCTCAAGGCTCTATTCAGGGGCAAAGAGGCCCACTTCACGGCACGTTGTATCGTGGTGAAGGCTTCAACGTTTAGGATACTCTACTGCTGTATCCACCTGCGACGTATTTATACGTAAGGTGAATAATCTAGTGCCAACCTCAGTTCTGTCTCGTATTACTGCGCAAACCTGGACATGTTGAGACATGCCTTGGCGTTGTCTTTGAACTTGCCATTGGGGGTATGGCCGTTGGCGCCTAGGGGTCGCTGTCCAATAGGAGAACGAGTATTATGGTCTGGTTTGTACCTAGGTAAAGGGATATTCCGTGTATATATACAAAGAATATACAAGGGATATCAAACGATATACAAATATTATACATGGGATCTCAAGCAATAAATATATATATTCGGTTTAATCTGACCCTTTGTAACAAATATGTTGACATTAAAAAAAACTATACAAATTATAATAAAATATTTAAGTAAAATGTATAGAAATAAAGAAAAATAAGACAATGAAATAAAGATAAAGATAAAGATAATTCTATTTTAAAAAGGCAAGTTTTGGGCAGTGCCAACCAAGTCTGCTGTCCTAACAGACTTGGGGTCTGTAGGGTAAGCACTTACTGTATTCCCTCCGCCCTGAACATTTATGGAGATGTATGGGCCTTTTAAGTCAGTGATAAAAGTGTCTTTCAAGGATAAGTGAGCTCCTGCACTGATTATTATAGTTCAATATTCAATATTTGATCACCAAAACCCCCCAAAAAGCATAAAAAGGCCCCTCCCCACCCAAAAAGGGCTCCCAAAAATACCACAGGCCCAGTGCCCTTTTCAGCCTTTGAGCACCTGCCCCTCTAAAGTCCTGTGCACGTCCCTGAGGGACAGCACATGTTAATGAACATCAAGTACAAAATACAAAATGTAAACATGCAGGGTTATAGCAAGAGCTAATTTACACCAGGAGACAGCAAAACTCTTTCAATAAATATATAGCCTGCTTAGGGTAAAAGCATGGTGACAATCAATGATAAAAACAAGAAACAAGTTACATAAACTAAATCAGATAAAAAATGATCACAGTTCTGGTTTGCCTTAAGATGCAGTTTAAGATGGGTCTTGAACATGGAGTATGTGGGGCACTCTCTAATCACAACTGGTAGGCTATTCCAGTAGTTACCACCTTACACGAAAGGGCACCTTACAGTCCCCTCTACTGATGGCCCTGGTGGTAATGCCAGTGTCTCCTTTTTGTTCAATGTCACTGCCAGTGGTGCAGTGGCAAATTGACAGTAGGTCAAACGCTCCACGCGCGTGCGCGTGTGCGCGTGCGCGCGCATGCACAGTTTTTTTTGGCTGCTCTCGTCCTGCAGCTGGATACTATTGCCTCACAGCGCGGCCGTCAGCGCGCGGCCCAGAGAGCGCTGCTGGCTCTGCGGCTCTGCAGCTGCATGCTTCTCCGGGAGTCCGGTTGGATAATGCCATGTAAAAAGCGATTGCGCGTACTTCAGCCTCAGTGACCGAGGTATAACGCCGTTATACCGAGTTATACCAGCACTGCACCACTGGTCACTGCCTTTCTTATTAGGCCTAGTTGTTGGCTACAACTTTGCCACAGTAGGCATTAATCACTTAATAGTTCAAATGTCTGTGTCCCATTCCTGTTTGCACACACAGATACACAGACAGTGGGCCAGTGACTTTGGTGGTATGTGCTATTGCACAGATGTGTGTCCCGTTCCCGTTTGCACATGCTCCTAAATTTCTTTGTGTGCTCCTAAATTTTTTCATTTAGGAGCAAGTTTCAAGTTTCTTTAACGTGCTCACATGTGCTCTTTGGGAAAAAGGTTAGCGTAGAGCCCTGGCCAGGTGTTCTGTATCGTTAGTGGCTTAGCTTGGCATCGCTACTGCACTATCTCGCGTACGTGCACGCGTACTGAATAAACCACAAATGTACCTCTAATACCAGTATTAGTCTGACCACACCCCTCATCAGCTTACCTTCATAAGCAGGTGTGTGGTCACCTGCTCTCCTCCTTCTCGCTTTCACCACAAGGAAGAGGTGCCTCGGTAGATCCCCACACTTGACACCATGATGGAAGAAATTGGATTAGGAACAGCTTGGGAAACAAGGATACGTTGACATCATATCTTTATTTTCTCTCTCACTATTTTCGAGAAAATACGGCGATATTGTCTTCGTACTGGAGTGTCTAGAAGATGATGATCATTCTACAAACCCTCCACCGGTTTTCGTATTGGGAGCACGCCGCTGCATGCTTCTCAACTGCAGTTCCTTGCTGTGTTTGTTGGGGTGAAACCTGTCAGGCCACAGCTGAACTGTCGGACATGCCGCTGTTGTGAGGAGCGGTGCGTTCCAGGTTGGGTGAGTAGTGTTTGCTGGCGGGCTCCACTTGTCTGTTAGTGCTATGGGGGCTACTTGACAAAGTTTATGGAAACCGGCCCCAGGCTAGGGTCCTTTGTTTAGCCGTCTAGGCGACAGAAGGCCTTGGTCTGGCGACCATTATAGTTTTAACTAGTGGGCCGCGACCATTGACACTGGTGATCCCTGTGTGTTCTGGACGAGTGGATTCTCTCTGTCACCGTGTTAAGACCCCATCTTTCATATCCAAATGAGAGTATTCCTTCACGAGGGGATATGTGCATGTAATGTGCGATAGCGGCAGATTCATGTTCAAAGTCAGCTATACAGGCCAGTTGGTACTGTGCTGATTCCGCCGGACGTGTTAATGTCACCGTTGTGAAGCGGTGTTGACGTCTTGTTTTCTCTTTTCTCTTAAAAAGTGAGGAGGGTTCAGAACGGCGGCCTGTCTGGGTGAGTGTTATGTCATTGTTTACATGTTCATAGCTTACGGTTAGCCGGTCGGTGGCCTGGCGCGGGGTAGCTTGGCTTCTCGCGCGCCGCCGGGAGCTCGCTCCTGATCGCGTGCGTCGTAGATCGGCGTCTCGCGAGCGGAAGCAATAGCACCCGAACGGTTGGAGCAGCCGTTAGCTTGATGCTATTCTGTTGAACGTGCTTTGATTTTAACATGTTTTACACTCTTGACCACGACGTCATCCTTGACAGGGGATGTTCGTCGACCCTGCCTGAGCCTAGACGGGGATTGCGTCAACAAAGAGGACTGTAGCGACTGGTGGAGCGGCGACGCTGCCCGGATCGAACAACACGGGACGGCTGTGTTCTACGGTGGCTTGTGACTGCACTTCGCTGATCTGCGTTCCGGGCAGGTACGGGGTTGGCCAGACCTCATAACACGTCTTCTGGTTTTACCTTGCTAAATGTATTGTGAATAACGGTGTTTTTTCCCAAAACGTGTGTTGTTGCAATGCATTTGAGATACGTTGCGGGTTGTGTGTGAGCTGTTTTTGTCACTGGCAGTTAGCTTCTTCGTGCAGGTCGTGATGTATTGATCTGGTTGTTGTGTGAGAAACATCATGGTGTTTGTGTACCGTGTACTCACTACTAAGGCAACTAACCTATGAAGCTATGCTTGGTGACGAGTGAGTAAAAGAATGTTCTTTCTCAGACTGTAATGACAATGAACAGTGAGTTCACACATTAACAGGTTTTCCTGTTTTAACTGGCCGTATTGAGGGTAAAATAGGAGGATTGTGTTTCCCCCCCCGGTTCCCTGGGGACTTTATCACCTCCTATCAGACATGTTGTGCATTAATTGTGTCTTTTGTGTGGTAGGGATACGATGTAACTCTCAGCTTGATTGCTGAGGTTGTGCTAAATCTGCTGGAGAAACTTATTTCCTAAAGGGAAATTGGTTTGGTTGCTGTCATGTGTGCTTAGCAAGGCCTGTGGTCGATACTAATCAAGAATGATGTATTCTCTCATTGTGAAAAAAACGGCGTTCCTCTGTTGAGTGTTTTTGCCATTTTTTGTAGGTGATGATGGGTTGTGTGTGTCATGTGACCTACAACTGGGTTGTACTGGCCACAGAAGCACATGTGTATGTTGGACCGGGGTTCTTAGAGCCCTCTCTATTCTGTGTTTTTCCTTAGTAAAAATCAGATAGCAGGTTAGCTCGTGCGCTGTGTGGAGCTGTGAAACGCTTCATAGAGCTGACTATGACTGTGTCATATTCTCTTTTTGTCGTTACGTCGTATCATGGGTGTGGGGTCGTAAAGGGGTGAACTGGTAACCTTTCCTCTCCCCATTGTTCTGTCGGTCAGGGGTACACCCCCTGTCCTTCAAGGTTCCCGTCACGTGGCGGTTCGGCACGTTACGGGGGGGGGGGGGGGGGGGGGGGGGAGGGAGTTCCTGGTCCCACGGCCTGGTATATTGGGCGTGTGCACCGCAGGAATTCCCCCGCCATAGAGTACGTCACCGTGCGCGTCTCTGTTGGTAGGACTTCCGTGTGCTGTTCAGGTCCATGTGATGGATCTGTTTTCAGGGGGGGTGGTCAGGGCTCCTCCTCACCAAGCGCCTACTCAGGCCTTCTGTGAGTTCGGACTCCTTCTTCCATGTGAGGAAGCCTCCATCAGAGTACAGAGCCTTCCTCCTCAGATTGTCAAAGTGAGTGGACCCTCTAGAAGGGTCCTTTTTCTATTGTATGTATATTCGATTCAATTCGTTTATTGAGTGTGTATGGGTTCGGTGCCTCTTCCCCGGAGGCCCTAAAACCAGTTTTTTACATGGCTCAAGGTGCAATATATTCTTTTCAATCTGTACAGCTCGCGTGGGAAGTCTCTCTGGGGATCCCCGTCTCTTTCCTATGGGAGGGTGGTGGGATGTAAAAATGTGAACATTTTTTACCCCGGCTGTGTAGACTGGGATACATACTGTTGATGCTTCCTTCTTTCTATTCCAGAAGTGTTGGAGTTAGGGAGTGTCACACCCCTCTTGTCGTTCCCCTGGGCGCCTTGGGGATTCAATGACAGGTCTAAATAGCCTGTTCATTGATGGGGGTGTGTCCCGACGCACGTATAGTGCTAGCTCGCTGTAAACAGGCGATTGACTGGCACGCCTTAGTTGCTTGTGGTTGAAACAGCGTTTTTATAAAGCAACTGAGATGGGGGTTTTTCCTCTTCCGGCGACCACATCCCATGACCTGGGTGGGTTGTCGACGGATTCTCGTTCATGTCTGGGGGATGATGACGGGATGGATCTGAACATATGTAGTGGGGTCTCACGCCCTTGGGGTGGGCCACCAGGCGCGGTTCGTCCCGACGTCTGGGTGGCGCCTTCTTTTCATGTTAAGATCAACACGCATATCTGCCCTTCTCCTGGAGTAGGCATGTCGGCGTGGTTAGGGCACGGGACTGGTTCTGGTCACGCTGGTCCAGATCAGTTGAACCCGTTGTCCGCCGGGGATGCAGATCTGCTGTTCTGGTACCCTGAGGGACTTGGGCTTTTTTCAGGGGGAAAAATGCCAGGTCGGTCTGGGTGTCACAGGGTTAAGCGCTATGGAGACCCTGGTTGGGTATGTTTTTACTCAGCACTGTCGTCATGGCTTACAGCCATGCCATTCTGTACGCGCTCGATCTCGTCGGATCTCGGCCGCTACACAGGTTGGTCCTGGTTAGTACTTGGTTGGGAGACCGCCGGGGAATACCAGGTACGGTGTGCTTAGGGGCTGGTTCTCCATTATTTTTCGCTCCTCTCTCACGCATGGCGAAGAGGGGCCTGTGGGGGTGGTTTTTTGACCTCCTCTGGTGACCCTGTGCTTCCCGTACCGCCAGGCCCGGTCCGAAGTGATGTTTGCGACCCGTAGGCCTGGGTTAACCCTTTTTGGAAACTGAAACACTTGTACTGCGGTATAGCCGGTGTATACCCGCAGGTGTGTTTTGGAGTTTTTTCTTGAGGGGTTATAGGAACAACCACCGCATTGGGTAACACCGAGGTGGTTGATTCCCTGGTGTGTTGGAGCAGTGTCAACTCCCGGGTTCACCGTTTGAGGGTGCCCCTGCACGTTCATGACGTCTGCCAATCGTGTCAGCCTTCTCTGCCTCGACCCCTCTGGGTGGGGGTTGTTAAATGGAGGCTTGGTCATGCAACACCGCCAGCTTACGCTCCTTCCGCCGGGGCGGCTGTGTTCAGCTGTCCCCTCTGGCGCCTGTCTCGTCCGCAGTCTCCAGGCTAGGGTTAACAGCCTGTTGCCTGGTTTTTCCCCGGTGCGCTGCCTGCTTCCGTTGGTTAACCTTTTTTGTGTGCTTACGGCCATGCTGACTGCCTATTCTGCAGGGTCAGTGTGCCAGGCGGTGTACTATTGGGGGGACGGGGCCCGCTCGGCTTACGGCCATACCGACCTGAACACGCCCGGTCTCGTCCGATCTCGGAAGCTGGGCAGGTTCTGGCCTGGTTGGTTCCGCCTGGGAATACCAGGTGCAGTAACTGAGGGGCCTTTGTCCGAATACGCTGGCGATGTGGGGGGCGGGGCACTACGTGCCCACCTGGTGGGGTCTTGATGCTGGCATCATGGACTTCTCCGGGCCCCCATTCCAGGGAGTCCAGTCCTTTTGGTGGGTCTGGGTCTTCCTTCGTGCTCCGCTGCTACGGCCTTGCCACGGGGTTGGGTTTGCCCTTGACCCCGTGATTCTGGGGGCAGTAACGAGGTTGTTCCTCCGTTCGTTCCCGGGTGGCATGCGGGTTGTGCGTGTGTGTAGTCGTGGGGTCAAGCCACGGTCTGCTCACCCTGTGCGTTGAGTTGCTTGAGTGCCTCTTCGCACGGTCGGGTCCGTCGCCCTCCCGTGACGTCCCTAATAGGGGGGCTACCCTCCATTAGGGGGGGTCGGGGGGGCTCGGCCCTCCCTGTTCTGATGGTTTTGGGGGGCTGTCAGCGGGGTGTATTTGTCAGCCAAGTGGCTCCGCTTGGCCTCCCTTGTGCAGTAGCGATGCCAAGCTAAGCCACTAACGATACAGAACGTTAGGTTATGACTATAACCAAGTTCTGTTAGTTAGGGGCGATGCTTGGCATCGGACGCCGCTGCAGCCCTTGTCCTCACCTTGTGGTGAAAGCTTGGGAAGGAGGAGAGCAGGTGACCACACACCTGCTTATGAAGGTAAGCTGATGAGGGGTGTGGTCAGACTAATACTGGTATTAGAGGTACATTTGTGGTTTATTCAGTACGCGTGCACGTACGCGAGATAGTGCAGTAGCGATGCCAAGCATCGCCCCTAACTAACAGAACTTGGTTATAGTCATAACCTAACGTTAATTGCTCTAGAGAGGAGGGGTGGATTACAATGAATTCTGGGTGAAAGAGTTCTTCACGAGTTTGGCAGTTAGTCACTTTGATTCAGATAATGGGTGTTTTCTCAGGAAACAGGACTGTGATATCAGCATGATATAGCATGATTCATAATACATAGACTGAAAACTATATCCCTGATCCGAAGAAGTGATGGCTTATTTTGAAGGTATGAATCTGTACTTTCATATTATGTAAAAAAAATTATAATAATTTAAAGATGCCTCAACAAGACCATAATGTATATGACTCGGCATCACCAAACCAGACTTAGTGCGGCGAGATACAAGCGTCAGAAAATGCGAAAATGTCTTGCACTTCAGAAAATCGAAAAAATCTAAATCTTGCTTTTTTTACTGCTTTGAAATGTCATTGCTCTGTTCCCTTATTTGCAAACTTTAATACAACTTGTAAATGAGTTAATTATTGTTAGATTGTCCGACAGTATTGTGTCTCAATACTGTGGAAAGACTACAGGCGAGGGCTTACGCTGCATGGTCTGTCTGCGCGTGCTTCATGCATTAATCACAGGTACTTAACGAGGTGTTAAAAACACACACAAGCAAAGAGAACGGAAAATTCTCCATAACACTGTAGGAGACACATACATTCCTCTACACAGCACATCCCTCCCCCTTCACTCTCTCTCACACTCCACACACACACACACACACATTGACTTCACGCTGGACACTGCTGCATCTGGCAAACCTCCAGACCAGATCACAATCAGTGTATCCACTTAAGTCCATTAGAACCTTTGGTAAGGGATCTCACCAGATTAGCCCAGATCAAATAATTCAACTCATTGTCACAAAATGCCACAAGTCACTAATATTTACGACCGCCCAAAGGATTATAAAAATCCTGTCAGGTACTGGTCAAATACCACACTCTCCATCAATCACAGATCGTTATCAATAAAGACAGACAGACACACACGCACATATGTGCGCGTAAATGTGCGTACCACGCACTCATGCACGGCAGACATACAGGCTGACCAATACACAAGACACACAACATGCACGCAGGACAGAGACCACATACACACTGGACTATTGGGGCAGCTAATAAAAAACACCCTGACGGGGAAGGAGGGACTTCTCTGCCTTCTTCTCTGCTTTGACTGGCACTGGACACTGCTTCACGGACTGGACGGACTGACTGGACTCCACGGACGAGACTGTTGGACGGACTGGACTTCACTGACTAGACTACAATGACTTGACAGTTTTTTCTTTTCTACTCGGCCGGCATGTTGTACCAACTAGATTTCAATTGTACCTTGCTTATTCACTTTTTATAATACCTTGCTTATTCACTTTATAATACCTTTTTTATTCACTTTTTATAATAAATACCGTCAAAAGTGTTTCATCTCTTTTATCTTTAAATATCTTATTATAACTTTCACGTTTCCTAGTATAAAACGTGACAAGTACATCCACTAAAATAGCTTGTTTTTGCTATTCCAGTAGTTACCACCTTACACGAAAGGGCACCTTACAGTCCCCTCTACTGATGGCCCTGGTGGTAATGCCAGTGTCTCCTTTTTGTTCAATGTCACTGCCAGTGGTGCAGTGGCAAATTGACAGTAGGTCAAACGCTCCACGCGCGTGCGCGTGTGCGCGTGCGCGCGCATGCACAGTTTTTTTTGGCTGCTCTCGTCCTGCAGCTGGATACTATTGCCTCACAGCGCGGCCGTCAGCGCGCGGCCCAGAGAGCGCTGCTGGCTCTGCGGCTCTGCAGCTGCATGCTTCTCCGGGAGTCCGGTTGGATAATGCCATGTAAAAAGCGATTGCGCGTACTTCAGCCTCAGTGACCGAGGTATAACGCCGTTATACCGAGTTATACCAGCACTGCACCACTGGTCACTGCCTTTCTTATTAGGCCTAGTTGTTGGCTACAACTTTGCCACAGTAGGCATTAATCACTTAATAGTTCAAATGTCTGTGTCCCATTCCTGTTTGCACACACAGATACACAGACAGTGGGCCAGTGACTTTGGTGGTATGTGCTATTGCACAGATGTGTGTCCCGTTCCCGTTTGCACATGCACGCACAGTACAAATATACATTTATTTTTGAAAAAAATAATAAACTCTGTTACTTGAAATATTTTCACTGTGCTCCTAAATATTTTTGGGTGCTCCTAAATTTCTTTGTGTGCTCCTAAATTTTTTCATTTAGAAGCAAGTTTCAAGTTTCTTTAACGTGCTCACATGTGCTCTTTGGGAAAAAGGTTAGCGTAGAGCCCTGGCCAGGTGTTAATTGCTCTAGAGAGGAGGGGTGGATTACAATGAATTCTGGGTGAAAGAGTTCTTCACGAGTTTGGCAGTTAGTCACTTTGATTCAGATAATGGGTGTTTTCTCAGGAAACAGGACTGTGATATCAGCATGATATAGCATGATTCATAATACATAGACTGAAAACTATATCCCTGATCCGAAGAAGTGATGGCTTATTTTGAAGGTATGAATCTGTACTTTCATATTATGTAAAAAAAATTATAATAATTTAAAGATGCCTCAACAAGACCATAATGTATATGACTCGGCATCACCAAACCAGACTTAGTGCGGCGAGATACAAGCGTCAGAAAATGCGAAAATGTCTTGCACTTCAGAAAATCGAAAAAATCTAAATCTTGCTTTTTTTACTGCTTTGAAATGTCATTGCTCTGTTCCCTTATTTGCAAACTTTAATACAACTTGTAAATGAGTTAATTATTGTTAGATTGTCCAACAGTATTGTGTCTCAATACTGTGGAAAGACTACAGGCGAGGGCTTACGCTGCATGGTCTGTCTGCGCGTGCTTCATGCATTAATCACAGGTACTTAACGAGGTGTTAAAAACACACACAAGCAAAGAGAACGGAAAATTCTCCATAACACTGTAGGAGACACATACATTCCTCTACACAGCACATCCCTCCCCCTTCACTCTCTCTCACACTCCACACACACACACACACACATTGACTTCACGCTGGACACTGCTGCATCTGGCAAACCTCCAGACCAGATCACAATCAGTGTATCCACTTAAGTCCATTAGAACCTTTGGTAAGGGATCTCACCAGATTAGCCCAGATCAAATAATTCAACTCATTGTCACAAAATGCCACAAGTCACTAATATTTACGACCGCCCAAAGGATTATAAAAATCCTGTCAGGTACTGGTCAAATACCACACTCTCCATCAATCACAGATCGTTATCAATAAAGACAGACAGACACACACGCACATATGTGCGCGTAAATGTGCGTACCACGCACTCATGCACGGCAGACATACAGGCTGACCAATACACAAGACACACAACATGCACGCAGGACAGAGACCACATACACACTGGACTATTGGGGCAGCTAATAAAAAACACCCTGACGGGGAAGGAGGGACTTCTCTGCCTTCTTCTCTGCTTTGACTGGCACTGGACACTGCTTCACGGACTGGACGGACTGACTGGACTCCACGGACGAGACTGTTGGACGGACTGGACTTCACTGACTAGACTACAATGACTTGACAGTTTTTTCTTTTCTACTCGGCCGGCATGTTGTACCAACTAGATTTCAATTGTACCTTGCTTATTCACTTTTTATAATACCTTGCTTATTCACTTTATAATACCTTTTTTATTCACTTTTTATAATAAATACCGTCAAAAGTGTTTCATCTCTTTTATCTTTAAATATCTTATTATAACTTTCACGTTTCCTAGTCTAAAACGTGACAAGTACATCCACTAAAATAGCTTGTTTTTGCCACATACTGTTATAATGAGTGTCTGAATACTAGTCTGTTTCTTTTACACAGTCTGGCTCAAACAGAAGTCTCACTCTGAAATTCTGCAAAGCGTGACTTGTGGAAGAGTAAGGCGGAAACTTGAGTGAGTTGGTGAGGACGATTAGGTTGTCTTGTTGGAGTACAGAAAGTGTTTTTCTAAAAAATATAAAACAATTGTTTGTGTTTGGGCATATCCATAAAGAAAATGTTGGGCCACACTTTGAACAGTTTTCACAGACTACCTTTGTAGGAGAGAAACATGCTGAGGTTGTGGTTAGTTGTGCTACAAATGGATGAAAACTCTGCTGTCAGATTGGATTTACAGTAACCCTCTGCCAGTGGGTCTTGGACTTCCTGACGGGCAAACCCCAGGTGGTGAGAGCAGGCAACTGCACCTCCTCATCCATCACCCTCAACATAGGGGCCCCCCAGGGCTGTGTTCTGAGCCCCCTCCTCTACTCCCTGTACACACATGACTGTGTGGCTCAGCGGAGTAACAACACAATCATCAAATTTGCTGACGACACAGTAGTGGTGGGCCTGATCTCTGCAAACGACAAGAGGGCCTACCTGGAAGAGGTCAAGGTCCTGGCGGGATGGTGCCAGGAGAACAGCCTCTCCCTGAACGTCAGCAAAACAAAGGAGATGATTGTGGACTTTAGGAGGTCGGGGGTCAGGGACTACAGCCCCCTCAGCATCGACGGGGCACCGGTTGAGAGAGTGAACAGTTTTAAGTACCTCGGAGCCCACATATCCGAGGACTTGACATGGACCACACACATTGACAGTGTTGTGAAGAAGGCACGACAACGTCTCTACTTCCTCAGGCGCCTAAGGAAGTTCCAAGTCAGTCAGAAGATCCTTAAGAACTTCTACTCATGTACAATAGAGAGCATCCTGACTGGCAATATCACCTCCTGGTTTGGGAATAACACTGCACAAGACCGAAGCAGACTACAGAGAGTGACACGTTCAGCCGAACGCACAATTGGAGGGGGGCTTCCCACCCTCCAGAACATTTACAACAAGCGGTGCAGGGGTAAGGCTAAGAGAATCATCAAGGACTCCAGCCACCCAAACAACTGCCTTTTTGAACTCTGCGTCAGTTCAAAGTGCCCGTCTCCTGGCGCTGACTAAGGTGATGGATGCCTCGGGGTCTTGGCCAAGATTGTAGTGACTGCTCTACATGCACCTCCGAGGCCTTGGATCAGTTATTCACCGCCGTCTGTCCGTGGTCCTGTCAACTGATTAACAGTATTAACAGACTGTTAACAGATTAACAGTCAATGCGGTTTCATTGCTGGGTTAAGTACTTCCATTTCTATTCACATAATACGCCTACTTCATATATCTACTCCATTCACATATATGCCTACCACTTGTATCTATTGCTATGTCCGCCTACTACAATCTCATGAGCTGTCTAACGCCTGTCCCGTCTCCCTGTCTCCCTATGACTTGCTGTCCTGGAGTGTTGACCGGAGTGTTGGACGTCCCGTGACGAAGGCCGGGAGGTTGCGACCCCCTCTGCGTGCCCCCCTGTCTCCGGAGGTCTCGTAGTGGTGACCGGAGTGCCGGATGTCCCGCGATGATGTCGGGGAGTTCGTGACCCTATCTGCGCCGCCCCCTATCCCCCTGTCTCCGGCTGTCCCTGAGCAACGACCGGAGTGTTAAATGTCCCTTGACTAAGACGGGGAGGACGTGACCCTCTTTGCGCCGCCCCTGTGCCTCAAATAGATTGCTATCAGCTCTATCTTTAATCTTTCAAAATGTTCAGTTGCTATCGCTATTAGCTCTATCTTTAATTTTTCAAAATGTACAGTTGCTATTGCATGCACTCATCTGTGTTCCACTACGCACATGAGTGCATGCTTACCAACTGTCCGTCTGCAACACTACTATCACCAACATCTAAGAAGGGAGATCCCCCCTTGAATGGCCCTTCTAAGGTTTCTCTCCTCCACACTGCCTGTGGAGCTTTTTTCCCTATTGTTAGGTTTTAGTGAGTTTTTCCTTACCTTCGCGTGGGGTATGTCTGGGAGTGCTTGCATTCTTTCATTTATTTGCATCCATCTAAAAATGTTTGCACCTTATGGTGTTCTTGTTCTGTTCTTGACTTATTGTTATGTTTTCTTCTTGACTTGTTTAAAGAAGATCTGTACGGCCCATGGGGACATTAACGTGTGTTGTCGGGCCCTATAAATACATTTGATTTGATTTGATTTGATTTGATTCGATACTGGAGTCTCATGGCGAGCACAGAAAGACTCAGAAGAAGCTTCTATCCCCAGGCCATCAGGCTGCTCAATGAACAATAAACACTATGCAACAACCATCAAATGCACACAGCACACACATCCACACGCACACACTCACTTTAAACAAACAACACACTGCAGCACCCACTCTCCACACTTTAGAACACCTAAACACACTTTATATTTATTGGTAAAGGATTTGCACTACAACTCGTACACCTTACTGTAAAATTTTACCTAAATTGTACCTCATCCCATTTCTGCTTTGCACTATATAGTATTGTATATTAGTACATTGCATAGTATATTGTATATTGTATGGTAACTCAGTTACTTCTATTCTGCATCGAACATTGTACATATGTCTATACTGAACACTGTGACTTCTATTTTTACTTCTATTTTACATGCTATACTATTTTATTTCATACTTATCTTGTCAAGCACAGTCTCTGGAGCGTAACAGTAAGAAGCATTTTGAATAAAAGTATTCTGTACTTCTGTATGACAACTATTAAAGAAACTTGAGAAACTTGAAACTTGATGACTCCTGCCAGTCCAAGAGAAGAAGAAACACTATACCAAAGCTCTTGTGTTCCCTGTTCCCATCCCCCCAGGCAAAACAACCTGCAGTTACAGGCCAAAACATATTTAGTTGTTATAGCGCCACCATTTGCACTCCTGCGGGCCTCAGCAACACACCCACTGAGTGTGATGAACGGTTCTCCAGATATGCATAAAGTTACATTTTTGTAATAGCATCATCAACTAGCCAAATGGTACCAAATGAGACATGGCACTCCATCTCACTGCTCGATGGATGAACGGTTCTTGAGATATAAGCGTCACAGACACGCATGCACAGATTCCTTCCTTTATAATTAGACTAGTGCACAGCCTGCTCAGAATGCATGCCCATTTTCTTTAAAATTGTGTAAACAATCAAATCAAATCAAATACAAATACAAAATAAATCAAGTATAATATCATGAAAACCATATTTCCTCACACAATATAATCTTACCATCAGAATCTCATATCGTGAGATCATCCCTAGTGCCGCCACACGCCACACCACACCCACTAGTGTGTTCATTAGATGGGTGAAATCCTCTTTCAGTGCCTCTGTGCCTGTTTTCGTAGGCAGTTAGCCTCTGGTATGCGTGCCATTAGCGTTAGCCACGCTTCTAGGCCTCTTTTCTTTTGAAAAAAATGATGATAAAAAAAATAAAAAATTAATTATATTCGACTAAGAGGTTGGCCAGTCGACTACGGCCCCTTTCGACCGATTAGTCGACTAATAGATTAATAGGGGTCAGCCCTAGTAATATAGATACGATTATTAATAATACACATATTCATACATTATTATTAATAATCATAATAATAATTATGTTACCACCCCCTATCTTCACTTCCTCTTTCTCTCCTACTGCTTCCTCCCCTGTCTTTCATTGTCCAGGTGAAGTGTCTTATCTTCATTTATCTCTATCTAAGTTCATTGATCGTATAGTCTTCTATATCACCCTTTCCTCTGCATTGGTTTAGGTATTTTCTCAGATGTTCGGTTCAAGTAAGAGGAGACTGACGATATGGTCAAAATCAACGGGCGGCGGTGTTTATTAATAAAACAGCTTTAGGAATTAAAACAGTACATCGTCTCTTTGGTTCAATCTAATTGTCTCTTTCATTCAATCTAATCGTCTCTCGGTGCTGTTCGCTGTCTCAGGTTGTCCATGGCCAACACGCGCCTTCTCTCTCGTGGTTCGCTGGTCTGGTTGTCAAGACAACCTGGTCTCCTCGCCGATCAGGCAGGGAGTGCTTGATTTCGTATCGGCGGAGTCTGCTATGAACCTCGGCTCGGTCATCTGGTCTCAATTGGCTCTCTGGGTCATCGGCTCTTCAGTAGCCTGAGTGGCGAGTCTCCCTCTGTCGGTGGAGGTTTTCAGCGCTCCAGCTGCGATGCGATCTCTGTCATCGTCTGTCCCCATGGCTCTGGGTCTTCAGGTCCTTTCTGGTGTGTCAGCGCTTCCCCTGATGCGAAGCGATTTCGTCTGTCATTGGGTCTCAGTCCCTCTGTGTCACGGCTTGGCTCTCAGGATCCTTCTCCGTCTCCTCTGAGTGTCTTGCTCGGCTCTCGAGTTCTGTTTGATGATTCTCTCTCCGTCGGTGGAGGTTCAGCGCTCAAGCAAGGAGCGCTCATCTCCAGGTTCCTTCGCTCAGCCGGTGTGTGTGGCGTGTCTCTCCAGGTTCCTTCTGGTGTGAGTCGTGTTCGCTCTCGAGATATCCTTTCCTGTCTCCTCGCTCCCGTCACCGGGTGTGTCTCTCTCTGTCCGTCGCCATCAGCCCTTTTTATCAGAGAGAGAGAGAGAGAGAGAGGGAGGGGGAGAGAGAAAGAGCCCTGCCTGCCTATTCACGTTTCACATTCCAGCAGAAGCTTGTCTGCTGGTCTGGTTACAACATGTTACACAATTTCTTCTGCTGACACAACCGTTTTTACCATAGAACCTTGCCGGCCTGTTTAATCATTGATTAGTTTAATGCGTGCCATCTCTTCATGCTTCTTGTGACAAAATGTTTACCTAGTGTAGATAAGAAACAGACTACTTTGTGATTTACTGATTAAATAATGTGACCAATATTTGTATAGTTTTACCTTCTAATATTTAAGAGTTTTTATTCTTTACTGTGACTAAGTTATTCTAATAGTTTATGCCTACATGTAACCTATGAAATTGCTAAATCTTTTAGTATATCATTGCTTTGCATTGTTCTTTCAACTAGTGGCAGTTCTCTGTGTAATGGGAGATTTCCAAATAGCCTGTGTCACCTTTCTGACCTCTGGGTTAGTCAGCAGCTGCCGTGTTGTAACCTGAAATTCCTTCCTTAGGGTTTTTATGATCTCACCGGTTATTCTGAGTTTGGTTCCTGTTTCAACGATAATGATTTCCTCTCTTGTCAGTTGGAGGTGGCCTAAACCACAGCTGCTAACCAACCAGTGGAATGTGCATTAACATCATAAACAGTCTTTTGCCCTCCAGATTGTCCTCCATTTGGCTGAGTGCGGGGTGATCTCCCTCTCAAGCTTCACTATAGCCAATTTTGTCTTTCTAATCATTACCTTGTACATTTCACTTGCATTTATTCATGTTTTCATTTAGAAATATACGACACAGGTCATACAGTCCAACATACACCATACTCCCCTCACTCCACCGCCAATCATCTGCCTTGTTGTCAAATCACTGCTTCAGTCGGTCTGACTGACTCGGCGGAGGGTCAGCGGCATCGTGTCTATGTTGCAGAAGAACGGATACAGTTTCTCATAGAATGGGCAACGACTGAAGCTGTAGATGTTGGCTCCAGTGTCTGCGTTGTAAAAGGAGACATCTCTGGCCTCATAATCCACAAACACCCCTAGTGTCTGAAGCGTCTCTGTCAGGGAGAGGGTGACAGGAGGGTCAGCATGAGCTTTATACACACCACTGTACAATCCCACAGCCCAGACCCCGCTGTCAGGATTAGACGGGATGGTTCTCTTCCTCTCAATGGACTCTGTGGCAACGCCTATCCTCCAGTAGACCTTTCCCGGCACCTCGACCTCATAGTAAAATCTCCCAGAGACGACCCCTTCCTTCCCCAGGATGCAGTAGTAGTTCTCAAATCTTTTGGGATTACGGGAGAGCCTCTGTTTGGCTACTCCCCATCTCACTTGTCTGCGGTCCTCAGAGAGAAGGAGTTGACGATGAGCAGTGTCCGGGTCCAGAGACACATCCACAGCATACTGTCTCACTGTGTTCACTCCCATCACCTCTAGTGTCTCCTCTAACGTCTTCTGCATATTTTCCACAGCTCTCCTCACGGCCTCCATGGGGCTTCGGTCAAACTGGACCTTCACTCCAGGCAAGGTCTGGGTTGTGGGACTGGGGAGGGTGCAGAGGGATGCAGAGCTCTTGAGGAGGTGGAGTTGGTCCTCGGTGTGTGAGAGTATCTTCAGAAAACACACGCCCATCTTGTCGTTCTTACAGAACAATTCCAGAGGCCTTTTGTGCTTCTTACAGGCCCTGTCCTCTGAAGCCAGTTTATTAACCTGAGCAGCCATTTCAGAGATTAAAGTGTTGACTTTGAGATCCGGTCGCCTCTCGAAGGCATTGTTACACATGGGACACAGGCAGCGGTCACTAGTGCTATCCCAGTAGCGCATGATACAGGTCTTACAGAAGTTGTGGCCACAGGGGGTGGTGACCGGGTCAGTGAACACATCTAGACAGATGGAACACTGGAACTGATCCTCTGACAGACTGGAACTGAGACTGGACCGGGCCATAACTGTGAACAAAGAAAAACAAATGATAAATACAGTATAGCTGCCAGGAACCATTCACTGTGTCCAAACACATAGGGCTCTATTTTAGTGAAGCGCAAAGCATGCGCTGGCTGTTTGGGCACAAGGTAACATGTTGGTTCGAAGGGAACCCGCTTGCACAAGATGGGTGGTGTGGCTAGGCATGTGCCGGTATGACATTTTGATGGTATGATAACCTTGGGCAAAAATACCACGGTTTCACAGTAAAGTAAAAGAAGGGAAAAGTTCAATTCATTTTTCCATTAAACAAAAAGTCTTTTATTACAGTGCACAAACATGCACAATCAGCTTTTCTGTAAGTGTTATTTGTGAATGTGTGAAGACTGTATTACACACAGAGGGAACTGTCTGACCACTTTCAAACTAAGTACAGAATAAAAAATACTTTTTTTTACTTTCATGATTATGAATATGTAGGCTACATGTCAAAAGGGCAATACACGTTGTTAATGTAATCTACTTGCACATATGTATGTTATATAGCCTAGTACTATTCTTACTGGATTAAACATTAAAGTAAATCCTTCAACTGAATGCAGCCTTTTAATCGTATAATCACAACAAGCTATTTCACTTTTACACTTGTGGTTATTGAATCCATGCATGGATCAGCATCGTGAAAACATCATGGAAATCATCATCTATGAGCACAATACACTAGAAGAGAGAGGCACTTGTGAGGACAGTGACTACAATAAATACCTCTCGTTCTAGTGGAAATCTGATTGAGAGTAGTAGGCCTATATATTGATTGATTGTTTGAAAACTTTATTAACAGATTGCAGAATAAGTACAATACAAAATAACTGCTAAGAGGATGCAGACCAGAAAAACCATGACACTCCCCTGACTAAAAGTATAATGGGGCTCTATGGAGAAACCATGACACTCCCCTCAGTCCCTGACTAAAAGTATAATGGGGCTCTATGGAGAAACCATGACGCTTTCTGACTATAAGTTGTTTCAAACGAAAACGGCTGGATGTCATTTAGCCAAACCAGCATGGCTGTGAGAGTCTTTCACCTTTTACATATCTAGCTTTGGCATGGATTGATTGTTTAGGGATAAACCGGATGAACAAAAATGAGAGAGTGTAGGGTCTACATCATAGGTGTCAAACTCATGGCCCGCGGGCCAAATGTGGCCCGCCACGTCATTTGATTTGGCCCCCCAAGAGCTCTGGTAAAAAAAAAAAAATGTAAACATTAATTTAATCTTGGGTTAAAAAATAGCGGCGTTAAAATAATTGTGGGTTAATGCGTTAATAAAACTTTGACAGCCTTAGTTATTACACATTCTTACACATACATGTATGTTGAACATCTGAGGTATTGATGAAGTAACAAAGGAAAAAAGCCAAAAGCACTTACTCCTCAGACATTCTTTGACAATTTTACAGCCCAAAATACAAAAAAGATCCAGGCGGAATAGGTAACAAAGGGTTGAAGAAATATTGTCTGAACTGTCAGATGCAAACTGGCTGTGTGACATAACCGAGCATCTCGCTCAATTGAATAAGAAGCTGTAGGGACGCAAACAAGTCCCACCCAAAACTTGACCAATATAGTTGTGAACTGAGACAACCCTTATTTTGTTATTTTTTAGTACAGTTACAGTTGTGTGTTCATGCAGACACATAATAGCAATTTCATTACGAATTGAAAATGGTGGACCCTGATGTAAACAAGTCGAAAGTCTTTCTCTGGTCTGCATCCCCTTAACAATTGTGTGTATTGAGCTGTACTGTACTGTACCCATTCTGCAATCTGTTAATTAAAGTTAATTAAACTATCTTCCATTAGTTGGATGTACTGTATGGCCTCTGCAAGGTTGTGTGCAGCCATTTGTTTTTGTAACATCTGTTACATCTGTCCCACATGTTCTTTGCAGCTCAGTTGTTAGTTCTGCCCCTCTTGACTGTGACAAAAAGGTTTTGAACAAACTTAATGTCATAGCTTGTATTTGATGATCTTCTTCTTTGTTATTTACTTGAATGGTTTGATCATTGATTAATGGAGTAATATGGGGTTCTGATAAACTAAAATTATTTGTTAAAATAACATAAGCTAACATATATTTTTACATCTATGCAAATGCATAATGCAATATGTATAACTTGAATAAGTAATAAATACAGAAACAACATGTTTAACAATATGTAAATGAGTAGCTACATTTATTTTACATTACATTAACATGTATACGGTCTTTGGCCCTTTGAGGGCAACCATAATGCTGATGTGGCCCTCTGTGAAAATGAGTTTGGCACCCCTGGTCTATATGGAACACATACAGGAAAACACATGATCTATTCATTCATAAATGGATGATGTGGCTTAATATTGGATGTCTTTGTCCTTGGTGGAAGTTATTCCTATATACCAGGCGCATGTTGTTCTGGTAACACATCACATAACTTTGTCATTAAATAGTAATAGTTGGTAACACTTACTAGAGGATGTGTACACACTCGCACTTTGTAAGCCATTCAGGCCATACTGTAGGTAGGTAGGTAGGTAGGTAGGTAGGTAGGTAGGTAGGTAGGTAGGTAGGTAGGTAGGTAGGTAGGTAGGTAGGTAGGTAGGTAGGTAGGTAGGTAGGTAGGTAGGTAGGTAGGTAGGTAGGTCGGTCACACACACACACACACACACACACACACACACACACACAGGGAGAACCCTACTGTAGGACACACATATGCACACACACTAGTGTAGGGTCTGTCCATATATGTTTTTCCTAATTTTATGGTATGCTTCCTTTCCATTTCTAGATATCAAAAACGAAAGGAAAATGGTAAGATCAAGAAAATGGAAGATCTTACCTCCAAACAATATGAAAGGAAACAAAAACAATGGAGAGAAAATTCGAACAGGCATTATGCTAAAAAGAAAACACTGAATGCCGTCTTGGATTTGACCCCTCCCTCCATCAATGAGCCAGATGCCGCACAGGTACCGGAGCAAGATGGAGGCCTACCGGTACCACCAAGCCCCCCAGAACTGCCATCAAACTGCCCAACACCAGAGCAGACGTCCACCCCCAAAGCAAGAAGAAAAAGGAGGATGCAGGATGTCCAGGTAGTACCAAGCCCTCCCGATCCACCTTTGAACTGCCCAACACCAGAGCAGACCTCCACCCCCAAAGCAGGAAGAAAAAGGAAGGCAACCATAACCTCTCTGATGTCAAAACTGAGGGCGACAAAAGATCAACTGGAAATCCAGTCCCGAAAATACTCTAACCTAACGAAGCAGCTTAGAAGGCTACAAGAAAAAACAAAAAAGGACCAGCACCTTTGATAGGCACCATTGAGAAGAGAGCCACCCACCGGAGAGAGCCCAAGACCCTGCCCAACAACAGCCAGAGACGATTGATGGGACATGTTGTGAGTCGTTTCTTGCACCAGGATGACAACTCAACCGTCATCAATGGCAAAACAGGGGAAGTCCGCAAGAAAGGACAAGTGTTCAGGAAGAGGGCACTGACTGACACTATGGAGAGACTACATGTTACATTTTTCAGTCAGCATCCTCGCTACAAACTCTCAAGGGCTCAGTTCTGCAGACTGAAGCCCTTTTGGACCGTGAGACCCAACGTTTCCCAAAGAGAAAGCTGTGCCTGCAAAATCCACGAGAATTTCCAATTAAAAAAATCAAGAAGCTTCACCAGCTTGGGATTGTTGCCACACCATCCACAACTGAAATAGTTGAGTCCTGTGTCTGCAGCTCAAGTGATATGGAAATGCATGTACAGAAGGTGCATTCAATGCCAAGGCAAAACCTTCCCTACAACTATTGATCCATCAACCAAGGGAAACATAATTTCCTGGGACCAGTGGGTTACCCGGACAGGTAAAATCACAAAAAAGGGAAAAGATGGTGCACTGGAGGAGACGAATGTCAAAAACACAGCACTGGAGAAGACACACATCTATCGACAAACTTGTTGACCTCACTCAGGACCATGTAAATATACTGGCCATTCATGTGTATAACATCCAGCACCAGTTCCAGAGGCTGAAGTCACTCAAGGAGAGCCTTACTGAGAAAGAGGTGGCCGTCCACATTGATTACAGTGAGGTGACCACCCACACTATTGTAATCTATACTATTTATTTTTATTTATTTATTATTTATTCTGCCGATTTTTGTCCAGTAACTCCTGCCAGAGCTTTCACACCACACACAAGTGTAAGGTATCAAAACGACCGGCTTGAGGGCGGCTAAGTGGCGCAGTGGGCAAGGCGCTCGCCACTAACGCAGGAGATGCTGGGTTCGAGCCCAGCTCTCGGCGTTGCTTCCGGCTTGGCTGGTCGTTCATACTAATACAATTGGCAGTGTTAGGGGGTGGGAAAGCCGGTGGGGATCGGACGTTGTGGACAGCGACTCCTACAGGTCGGTTGGTGCGCCTGTACAGCAGATGCAGGAAGTAACCGGGGCAGCATGAGCCTCATTACTCCTCGCCACTGAGAGATCGCGCTGTACAGGTGAAAAGATGCGACAGGCTGCCTCCTCGTGTACCGGAGGGGACACGTGATGCAAGGCTTCGTCATCACTGCAGCCGACCAGTGGGAGGCATGGTCTGGCCACGTTCGAGACAGGGGAGGGGAGAATTGAAGGGAGAATTGGCGAGGCGAAATTGGGATGGGAGAAAAAGTGGATACAAAAAAAAAGAAACTACCGGCTTGGTCCAACTCGAGTTGCTATAACTTTTTCACCGCACCGTTTGGCTACAAATTGACTTTAAACAGGAAATGTTGGTCATAAGGAATGAATGGCAGAACATTCTAGAACATTTGTGATGTCACAGTATGATGTCATAATAGACCATTCTAGAACATTTGTGATGTCACAGTATGATGTCATAATAGACCATTCTAGAACATTTGTGATGTTACAGTATGTCATAATAGAACATTCTAGAACATTTGCGATGGCACAGTATGATGTCATAATAGAACATTCTAGAACATTTGTGATGTCAGAGTATGATGTCATAATAGAACATTCTAGAACATTTGTGATGTCACAGTATGATGTTATAATAGAACATTCTAGAACATTTGTGATGTCACAGTATGATGTCATAATAGTACATTCTAGAACATTTGTGTATCTATTCAACAATTCATAGACCCTCTGCCGGTGGCCGGCGGTGCACAGGCATCACCCACACTTTCACTATTTCCCCGCGCGGACAGCTAGCTAGCCGTTGTGGACACTCACCTTAGGCATCTTGTTTGAGAAATGGCTTCAGTCTATGTGTTGTTTAGTCTATCTGTCTGAACAGGAGTTTCAAGATGCACAATGAGACCTTCTGAGAGAATTGTTAAATAGATACAAATGTTCTAGAATGTCCTATTATGACATCATACTGTGACATCAGAACGGAACATGTTTGAGTGTCATTTGAATAATATAAATAATGATGTTTGGTAAGGCTGTCCCCGAAGCCTGTTTTTGGGATTCAAACTTCGTCAGGGTTTTTCGAACGGTCGTTCGAACCTTCGTTTTTAATAAAAAAAATTATAATAAAAAAAGAATAATAATAAGTATATATATATTTTTTTTATCCTCAAACTAAATCCTCAATTTGAATAAAGTGATTAATCTGATTAAACGGACGTTCGAACCTTCATTTTTAATTAAAAATAAAAAATAAAATAAAATAATACTTTTTTTAATATCCTCAAATAAAGTGATTCATCTGATTAAATGAGTCTTTTTTCATTCAGTATTCAATATTGTCTGATTCAATATTAACATTAAATATTCAATAGTGTCTGATTCAATATTAACATTCAGTATTCAAGTAGAACAGCTAGCTAGCCGTTGTGGACACTCACCTTAGGCCTCTTGTTTGAGAAATGCAGCAGTCTATGTGTCAGTCCTGATTCTTCTTCAGAATGAGATCTTCTGAGAGAATTCTTCTTCTTCTTATTATTTGAATTCTTCTTCTTCTTCTTCTTATTTGAATTTCCGGCAGTGTAGACGCATCGTGGCGTATTACTGCCCTCCACAATTCTTGCTTCGCCCACACTTGAGAAAGTTTACACTCCTCTTCTTCTTCTCATCTTCAAAACACATTTCTATCGTCTCTGTCTCCTTCTTCTCTGCTCCTCTTGTCATACAATCACAATACAAACATCATCTCCTCTCTTGGAGGGCTGTTAGAATTGTTCTATATATATATAGAACACAAATGTTCTAGAATGTTCTATTATGACATCATAACCAGTAGAGATATCCTCTTTCATTGGTCTATGTTGACCACGCCCCCATGGTTCGGCTCCTCCCCTTCAGGGGATAGACTACACTTCCAAGCAAGATACACAAATGTTCTAGAATGTACTATTATGACATCATACTGTGACATCACAAATGTTCTAGAATGTTCTATTATAACATCATACTGTGACATCACAAATGTTCTAGTATGTACTATTATGACATCATACTCTGACATCACAAATGTTCTAGAATGTTCTATTATGACATCATACTGTGACATCACAAATGTTCTAGAATGTTCTATTATGACATCATACTATGACATCACAAATGGTCTAGAATGTTCTATTATGACATCATAATGTGACATCACAAATGTTCTAGAATGAACTATTAGGACATCATACTGTGACATCACAAATGTTCTAGAATGTTCTGCCATTCATTCCTTATGGACCAAAAGTTCCCGTTTAAAGTCGATTTGTAGCCAAACGGTGCAGTGAAACTTTCCAAAAAGTAATAGCAACTCGAGTTGGACCAAGAAAAGCTCTGGCAGGAGTTACTGGAAAAAAATCGGCGGAATAAATAATAAATCCCGACTGAACGTTCTAACACGCAACACTTTAACGTTCATCTTCACAGTCCACCTGCCGAACGTCCTCTTCGTCTTGGCGTAACCTAATCACTATACTTGGTCCACCTGTCTGTATAGAGCGTCTCTACCTGTCTGTATAGAGTGTATCTACCTGTATAGTCAATTCTCAACCTCCCTCAATAGGCTATCATGTGAGTTTGAAGGCCATGGTGGTTCATTTAAACCCAATGTTTATAGGTAGTTGTGGTGATGTGCTGCCGGTCCTATCCTGTCTCTACAACCTTACAGGGAAATCTCCAATAAGCAGGTCAGAAACACTTCTCTTCTGAACCACACGTGGTGTATCTTCCCAAAAACTGGATTTGGTGGCAGCTGTCATTTCTGTCTCCTCTCCTACACTTGAGACCGAGAATAACAATAGGTACATACTAGAAATAAGCTTTTGAATAAATTCCAATCCCTCTCTATATATAGTATAATAATTATTATATATAAAACGTTATACACTGTTATCTTCATTTTAAGGGCTCCAGATACATTTTATTTCGTGCAGGAAGGGCACGAAAATGGCTCTTTTGATAGTAAAAGGTTGCCGACTCCTGCCCTAGTGGAAATCTTGCATAACATTAATCATTATCTCTTGTCAATGAACAATGATAATATATTTAAAGGGCTATTAACAAGGGCTTTCCTACACTTTAGCTTGAATGTAGAATGTGGTTGGTAGCCTAGCTAGCTAACGTTAGCTAGCTACTGTAGCTAACGTTAACTAGCTAGAAACGTGGCTAGCTACTAATAGCAGCTAGTGTTGAGTATCTTGCTGAAATTAGAAAAAAATTATAACTCAAACATTAGCTACTTACCCAGCTATACCCTGTTTGGTGAACAGCTCTGGCAACAAAAACACAGAGCCAACCCAGGCAACTGGACCCAACCAGCAGCAGCCTGGTTGTTCACACCAGGAGCATTCTGCTCACATCTGTCTGCTCCGCTGCTCTGTCATAATCACATGTAGAGCTGATCTTTATCATGGGTATGTAATGACCTCATCAATTTATAATGGTATTTGTTTTATAACAATATACATACAGTAAATAATATATCATAGAATATAAATAGAATAATATGAGATGTGTCCACACAGTGTCTTATCGAGATCATTTGATACTCTTGGTAAAAACTGTCCTTGCATGGACCTTTTCCATTATCCTGAGAGCCCTGTTCCCTGTGTCATATTATGCTGGTCTATCTCACATCCCATATAAGTAACATGGGATTGCTTTTCTATCACCTTCACCCCATTATCACTGTCACTTCATTACTTGCAACTAAAACACTATATGAATTCCTTAGTTTGTGCTTAGATTCAAATTAAATGCACTCCGTCTTACCTAAATGCAATGACAGCTTGTTGTCCATGAAAGCCGAGTCATCACCATTTAAAAGTCATCAGCATATAAAAGTCATCAGCATATGTCACAAATTTAGGAAATCGACCTGGATCCAAAGTTCCCAAACACAGTAACACAGCAAGGCAACAGATGTAGGTGTAACAGAGGTAAAACTCACCGGGGCAGAAAGGAACATAATCCTGGTCAGAACAACAGGGCAGACTACAATGCATTTGTTAGCCATGCTAGCGATCTAAACAATCAATCCATGCCAACGCTAGATATGTAAAATGTGAAAGACTCACACTCACAGCCATGCAAAATTACATCCAACCGTTTTCGTTTGAAACAACTTTTAGTCAGGGGAGTGCTAGGCTGGACAAGATATGCCTCCTAAAGTGTCTAAACGGAACTACAGGAAGTACAGGCTACAGGCTTACTGGTTCCGGTCAGCCCAGATCTGTTTATAGTCCCCAGCGAAACAAAGAACGAAGCAGACATCTTTTTCTTCGGCCGGTATCCTCAACTGGTTTCGTGGGCGTAACGGTACTCGTCTGTTCCATTTTTCGGGTATCGTGACTAACCTCGTTCCCAGTTTTATCTCCGTGCATGAGGCTGGACGAGGCGGCGATAACGAGGTTGTTTCTGGGGGGAATGCATTTTCATGAACACCGTGTCATGATTTATCCGTTCGGAGGCAGCTTCCAGGGGAAGTACATACACCGGAAATTCTACCCCATAGACACTTTCGGCAGTAGTTCTTTACCAGGCTTTATCTCACAGAGATAAAACTGGGAACGAGGTTAGGGGAGTGCCATAGTTTCTCAGTTATTTCTGATTGGCTCGAACACGGTATGTTTGTAAATATACAGAAATAAAGCGAACAGGTCTATTACAGTGTGCAAAAAAACACAATGGGATATGGGGTAAACACAATGGGATATGGGGTAAACACAGGGATATGGGGTAAATACAGTGGGATATGGGGTAGGAAACTCCACATGGCCGTAGCAGCCTATAGGGTGGACTGGACGGTAGGTAGGCCTACCTACAGTAGGCCTATCAGCAATGAGGGATACAGGCGCCAAAATGGTGGCACACACAAGAATAGTACATACTGGCCACCTTACACACAAAATAACAGTACAGTGCACAATTGCACAACTGTCTATTACGTAAGTGTGGAGGCAAGGATAGGCAGAGTGAAATCTATTGTTGAAAGTCATTCTCACACAACCTCCAATTAAGTGATATTTTACTATTGCTAATTTTCCTGGGGACCCACCCCCCCACCAAGGACTACTCCACCGGTCCCCCACCTCTGACAACCGCTGCACACAGAATATGAATTCTTAATCAGCTTCATAATGTGGAACCCGAGAGACTGGGGAGCTGAGAGAGTGCGAGACTGAAAGACCCACCGAGGCTCTCCTGTCAGTTGCAGTTAGGTAATTAGGTCTTCAATTCCGGAGTCCCAAACGTTTAAATGCCATGTTGCCACGCAGGCGCGTACAAGTCTAGAGTCTCTGTAACAAAGGGAGAAGAAGGGGCTTCATGGAGTGTGGCTTCCACCCAGTTTAAAACAAAGTGCTGTTGGCCAAATGCTGGACGTTATTGATTCCAGTGTCTGTTCCCACGGCGAGGGTCACACTGTTCTTCTCTCACAGAATGCCTCCTTCTCACTATCTCTCTCTCTCCCCTACGGTTTCTCTCCATGTCGCTGTCTCTTTCTACCTCTGTTCCCTTGAATGCCTTTTTTTTTTTTATCTCTCTCTCTCTACATGACACCTGATGTTGTTTGGTATCCCACCCCATTCCCCAGATCCCCAATCACTCCTGCAGACATTTTGATGTGTCATAGATGGAAGAACACGGCTGTAACCAGGGGTGTAAAGTACTTGAGTAATTGTACTTTGTTACAATACTTAAGTACTGTTTTGGGGGATTTGTACTTTACTCAAGTATTATTAGGTTTGTATACTTTGTACTTTTACTCGATTACATTTCAGAGAAAAAATACATACTTTTTACTCCTTACATTTAAAATGCAGACCTACAAAGTACAAAGTACAAATCTCACAGGTCCAACCATTTTAATTAGTATATTTTAATTGTTTATCTGGCCGAACTAACGTTAACGTTATTAATCCTGCGACCACAGGTAAACAGCCAATCAAATCCCCATCAATGGAAAATGAACCCGCCCATACCCATGCTGATTGGTCCTTGTGCAACACTAGAAAGCAGGGATCTTTGATTAAACACCTGCTATCAGAAGAATAGACAGTCTGATCCGCATTATGCTGTGGTTAATATTGTGATATTATTCAGGGTACTCCAGTATTCTGTCTTCTGTCTGTCTTCAGCATTGTCTATCGCAGAACACATTCCATTGTGGGCAGAGTGTATGCTTGGTTTCATTCCAGCCTTGCCTAAACACCAGCTGATGATTTCACTAATTGGCTCACCTCTTCAACTAACTCACCTGGTGCAATGTATAGTTAAAATGAAAACTTGGCCCACGATGGAATGAGTTTGAGACCCCTGGTCTATCCCTTTCAAAAAAAATTTTACTTTAACTTTTTAGTACTTAAGTACATTTAAAAGTAGGACTTTTTTACTTTTACTCAAGTGTGTTTTTAGCCAGATACTTTGACTTTTACTTGAGTCAGATTTTGAGACGGTACCCATACTTTCACTTAAGTATAATTTCTGGGTACTTTTTACACCCCTGGCTGTAACTAATAACATTAATAATGGCTTGATTTCATCCAGGTGTGCTGGTGAGCCATGCATGGAACAACGATACCACAGAACTGCTATTAATGTTATTAATTACAGCTGTGCTTACCCATAATATATATATATTAGAGGTGGTCATAGATACAAAAAAAAAGTATCTAGATTAATCTATCTGCAATCCTGGAGTTAATCTAGATTCATCTAGATTAAAATGGCTCATTTGAAGTCTGCCGGAGGCATTCAAAATATGTGTGTTCTACGCAGTGTTGTGCTAGTTACTGAAAAATAGTAACTCAGTTACATTACTAGTAGTTACCCAAATACGACATGGGGCCTTTATGTAAGAGGATAACATTAAATCAAAGACGGCAATGAAGGACCCACAGAGAGAGAGAGAGAGCGCGAGCGTGAGAGAGCGAGAGAGAGCGAGAGAGAGAGAGAGAGAGAGAGAGAGAGCGAGAGAGAGAGAGAGCGAGAGAGAGAGAGAGAGAGAGAGAGAGAGAGAGAGAGAGCGAGAGAGCGAGAGAACGAGAGAGAGAGAGCAAGAGAGAGAGAGAGAGCGTGCGCTTAGGTTCTAGGTTGAAAATAAGTGCACGCTAGGTTGAATGAATTGATGAACAATTCATGTCGCCGTTGGAATGTTTCATTATAAGTGCCTTGCAAGTTGCAACGTTGGTTAAGATATGAATATATTTGCCAGTAGTGTAAGGATGCATTAGCCATTAGCTATCTACAGAGACTTGTGGTGGAGGTTCTAGCTGTGTTCAACTTTGAACGAGCCTGCCAGCTTGATTTGAGCCAGGCAGAAAACGGGTCCAGACTCCAGAAACGAAAGTTTTAATCCGCACCATTATGTAAACAAAGGTTTTTTAACCATTTCCGATGCTTGATTCTTCTCTCAGACCGACGCAATTTCCCATGCTTGATTCTTCTCTCAGGCCGACGCAATGGCTTGAACTATTATGTTTATTGGCGACGCAAGTGTAGTAGCAGTGTGTAAACAAACACGCCCACAACGTGTCTCCTGCACACAGGAGTTCTACGCTCACAGAGTAATTCGACCAGGTATACATCAGCTAATGTAATTGGCTCCCAGACCCAATTTTGAGAATAGATTAACGGCGGCAATTATTCCAAGAGGTGAATTCTCTACTTTGTACCGTGTCTATCCGTCTTTTTGAGGATGAGAGTGAGTTTAACCCATAGCACCGCTACTCACCCCAGCCCTTCGTGACTGCACTTCATGGTACCATCCGTTACATATTATACTATGACACATCTGCTGTGACCACTCCCCAGGTGTGGTTTGATCGATCGATGGATTGATTGATTGAGTGGTCCTGTCTAAGAGCACAAGACATCTATTTCTGTAACACTGTAACATTAACAAAAATATTATTTTAAATTGCCTCGTGCCCACTGCGTAAGAAACCCACACAATGACCGTGAGAGGGTATTTTTATATGAGGATTCAACCGAGGCAAATAACATAAATCTTTATGCACTTTTAGTCCAACTTGAATTTAGTCTTGGGTGGCGCCGCCGCCACCGCTGTCAAGACTATTGACATACAACGTATCGAGATTATTGCTTCTCATAAAATGTTTTATTGGGCTTAGAGGTCTCATCAAAGCTGCAGATGTGAAGCCATGTTTTAAGAGTTTAATTAACAAATGTGACAAGTGTGAATAAAAAGGGTCAAAGGTCCAGACTATAAAATACAGTATACTGTGTGTATTTATAAGCATTTTACCAATATGCAAGTCTGATGCCAAAAGCCACGGGTAACGTGTCAAGAGAATCAACATGAGTTTCTGTCTTTTTCACATCCTCAGTGCTGAATTAACACTCTGGTCTGCAAGAGCCCAGCCACATAGCCTCATTGTGTATGTTAGGCCCATAGCCTCATTGTGTATGTTAGAGAGAGAGATTACAGATACACCACCTGTCAGACCATATTTGGAAAGTTTGATTGATTGTAGCCACGCCCACTTTTTAATTTGGAGCCCTCTGATTGGTCGAGAGGTTTAAGGGAGCGGGACTTAGGGGGCATAAATCATCTCAAAAGGGTGTGTGGCTACAATCAATCAAACTAAAAGGGGCGTGGCTATATGCCCTTATAAGGTATGCCATACCCCCAATTCCCACCCCCTTAAACCTCTCGACCAACCAGAGGGCTCCACATTTAAAAAGGGGGCGTGGCTACAATCAACAAACAAATATGGTCTGACAGGTGGTGTATCTGTAATCTCTCTCTTGTTAGGCCCATAGCCTCATTTTGTTATGGTGTTCAAGAAAACCCAAATGCAGAACACGATGAACAGGAGAATTGAGACGTTTTGAGAAGGTTTAATGAAGCTGAGAACAAGCAGGCATGTGAGGTCAGAGACAACAGGCAGGCAGGCAACAAGTAGACATGTGAGGTCAGAGACAACAGGCAGGCAGGTCAGGTCAGTGTGAGGCAAGCAGGCAGGTCAGGTCAGTGTGAGGCAAGCAGGCAGGTCAGGTCAGTGTGAGGCAAGCAGGCAGGTCAGGTCAGTGTGGGGCAAGCAGGCAGGTCAGGTCAGTGTGAGGCAAGCAGGCAGGTCAGGTCAGTGTGGGGCAAGCAGGCAGGTGAGGTCAGTGTGAGGCAAGCAGGCAGGTCAGGTCAGTGTGAGGCAAGCAGGCAGGTCAGGTCAGTGTGGGGAAAGCAGGCAGGTCAGGTCAGTGTGAGGCAAGCAGGCAGGTGAGACCAGTGTGAGGCAAGCAGGCAGGTGAGACCAGTGTGAGGCAAGCAGGCAGGTGAAACCAGTGTGAGGCAAGCAGGCAGGTGAAACCAGTGTGAAGCAAGCAGGCAGGTGAAACCAGTGTGAAGCAAGCAGGCAGGTGAAACCAGTGTGAAGCAAGCAGGCAGGTGAAACCAGTGTGAAGCAAGCAGGCAGGTGAAACCAGTGTGAAGCAAGCAGGCAGGTGAAACCAGTGTGAAGCAAGCAGGCAGGTGAAACCAGTGTGAAGCAAGCAGGCAGGTGAAACCAGTGTGAAGCAAGCAGGCAGGTGAGACCAGTGTGAGGCAAGCAGGCAGGTGAGACCAGTGTGAGGCAAGCAGGCAGGTGAAACCAGTGTGAGGCAAGCAGGCAGGTGAAACCAGTGTGAGGCAAGCAGGCAGGTGAGACCAGTGTGAGGCAAGCAGGCAGGTGAGACCAGTGTGAGGCAAGCAGGCAGGTGAGACCAGTGTGAGGCAAGCAGGCAGGTGAAACCAGTGTGAGGCAAGCAGGCAGGTGAGACCAGTGTGAGGCAAGCAGGCAGGTGAGACCAGTGTGAGGCAAGCAGGCAGGTGAGACCAGTGTGAGGCAAGCAGGCAGGTGAGACCAGTGTGAGGCAAGCAGGCAGGTGAGACCAGTGTGAGGCAAGCAGGCAGGTGAGACCAGTGTGAGGCAAGCAGGCAGGTGAGACCAGTGTGGGGCAAGCAGGCAGGTGAGACCAGTGTGGGGCAGGTGAAACCAGTGTGAGGCAGGTGAGACCAGTGTGAGGCAGGTGAGACCAGTGTGAGGCAGGTGAGACCAGTGTGAGGCAGGTGAGACCAGTGTGAGGCAGGTGAGGCCAGTGTGAGGCAGGTGAGACCAGTGTGAGGCAGGTGAGGCCAGTGTGAGGCAGGTGAGACCAGTGTGAGGCAGGTGAGACCAGTGTGAGGCAGGTGAGACCAGTGTGAGGCAGGTGAGGCCAGTGTGAGGCAGGTGAGACCAGTGTGAGGCAGGTGCACACCAGTGTGAGGCAGGTGAGGCCAGTGGATAGAGAACCAGGCTTGATAACAGGAACGGTGATGAGCTGATGGCAGGCAGGTGTGTAGTCAGAACAGGTGATGGGAACGAGTCAGGATAAAAGGAACAGGAAGACACCCATATATGGTCATAGGAAGCTCGCTGTAATGAAAGCAGGCAGTGAAAAAACTAGTGCCTGGCTGTGGCTGTAACATGTTGTGTGTGGGTGGGTGGGTTGCAAAACCCAGACTGGTGAGGAATTCCACCACCTGCCTGGTATGAGACCTGGCGATCTCCTCTGACCGGCTGAGGACCAGAATGTCGTCGAGGTAGAATAAAATTCGTATCCCCTGATGACGCAGAGGTCCCAGCGCGGTCTCCACGCACTTGGTGAATGTGCGAGGAGCCAGAGAGTAGCCGAACGGCAGCCTCTGGTACTCGTACGCTATGCCCTGAAACAGGACGCGTAGGTATCTCCTGTGAGGAGGGAAGATCGGGATGTGAAAATACGCATCCTTCAGGTCTATGGAGGTGAACCAGTCTCCCACTCTGACAGCGCTTAACAGGTGTTTGACGGTCAACATTCTGAACCTTCTCGCCACAATCAAACGATTGAACGCAGACAGGTCCAGTATGGGTGTGACACCTCCCGATTTTTGGGCACAAGAAAATACCGGGAGTAAACGCCACTCATCGCATCCTCCCTTGGGACAACGACGACGGCCTGCTTCGCCACCAGAGAACGAATCTCTTCGGCCAGGGCTGTCACTGCCGTGGACCCTGACAATAGAGTCTGTACCAAACCCGAAAACGGAGGGTGGGGGTGTGCAAACTGCAACACAAGCCCCGCCCTCAGCGTTTTCTCCATCCACGCCGACATATGGCACTTCTGTAACCATACGTGGTGATAATCCCAAAGCGCCCCTGCAGCCAACTGGCGCTGGTCCGCTAGGAATCGTAGATAAGTGGCCCGGTCCCTCCCGCTGTGCATTGCCAACCCTGGTCTCGCCAACCGCGCAAGCAGGGTGTCTCGCGGAGCCGGGATATCGCACCCTGACTCTACCAACGAGGTAATCGCACCCAAGGCGGGACCCCGACACCGTGCGATTCTGCGTGCGGTCTGGTACGGGGGGAGCGACCATCACCCCTGTAGAAAGAGACTCCCCCGCTGAGCATCTTCCCGGCTTAGCTTGCTGGGGACAGCCTGCTCTGCAGCTGGACATGCATGGTGTGTGGTCCGCACGCTGCCCGATAGGGTGAGTCCCTACACACCGTAGCCCTTTAGTGATATTACTACCACCCAAATTACGCGTGCCTGACTGACCACTGCCGGAAGTCCGGCCGGGGGAGGCACTAACGTAATACCCGGCCTGGCGAGGGCGGGGGTGGGGGAACTCGTGCTGCGACCTCCTGGGCCTAGGGTTCCCCCTCTGACAAATCTTTTTAGATACAGGGAACCCTGCTCCGTCAACAGATACAACACCAGGCTCACCAAACACAGATGCAGGACGTGTGGCGTGGGAGCCTCCTGACAGCACAGCATTCTCATAGACAGACCCAGGCCTAGCTAGCAACTGTCTCCATGAGAAGCGATATGTGGGGCCGCTTGCGCTTCACTGGAAGAATGCGGCCCGCAGCCAAAGGGGACAAATCAGAGTCTTGAGTCCCGTAGTGTAGCGGGGGGGAGTAACCGGAGAGCGTGCTAGACACAACTAGATGCCAACGTTTTTTCAGGGCGTGCCCATCTAATATAGCCGATCCCTCGGCCGCAGAGGCTGTCGGCACCGTGACAACCTGTTCTCTTTGTCTCCAGGTTATCCCAGGCGGGGGACACATGGCGCCAGGATAATTGGAAAAACATTCAACAACGAGTCATGATGACCACATTTATCCAAATACCCAGCCCCCCGCGCCAATACATCGCCCGGTCGTCTCACAAGACAACGAGTAGTATTGAATATGCTAGTACCAACGCCTGGCGTTGTCGGTCCTACCTGAGCGTGGCGTGGCTCGACTGCGCGTAGTCCATCGGTCCACTGCCAAGGACGAGGAAAGTTCAGAATAGGACCGACGTTCCCTTCGGATGTGCCTATGAAGGGTCCGGGAGCTGGCGAACCTCTGGCGAAAGTCCAACATTGCGTAATTTCTCCCTTTGCTTCATAACAATGTTCCACCTGGTTGAAGTGCATATATTCTGTCCTTTTATACTTGCTTTTTTAATACCAGACGAGCAGCAAATGGGATGCTTTTAAATGTTCCTTTGATGCAGTCAGAGCTTGGTAAAGCTGTATTCTCCCACTATGCTCCCTTTTTATGGAATACGCTGCAAGTAAAACTTTGTCTAGAGCAGAGCATGTGAGCGGAGCGGCGCGGACGAGAAATCCGCTCTTCGCTCTAGACGGCTTGTTCCGCTCTGCTAATCGCTCATGTTGATCCCGCCGCCACGCCGCTCAGCGCTCCGCTCCGCTCACCTTCCTTTACGAATCAAGCGCTCCCCGCTCCACATCGCTCCACAGCTCGCTCAGCAGAATAATTTTTTGGAGCATGATGTAAATTAGGTTGATTTGACCAAACTACAACAGTCTACACCCCCTGGGCCCCTTAACAATTGTTTGTATTGAGCCGTATTGTAATTGTACCCATTCTGAAATGTTAAATAACGTTTATCCATTCAACTAGCTCTACTAAGCGATGGTAGCTAGCCTAGCCACAATGCTATGGTCGCTGCCATTCACATTAGCATGTAAGCTAACAACAACAACAATGGCGGAATATACTTTGGTCTAGCAGGATGTGAGTGATGGTTCACCCTTCTCATTGGTTGAAAATGGCATTGTACTACATGTATATTACATCAGTGTTAAACCACTGTGAGCGGCCCGGAGTGGATTGGAGCGGAGGAGAACTCTCGCTCCGGAAGTCGCGCCGACCCATTTTAAAACCCACTCCGTCGCTCACGTCAAAACCGCCCGCTCCGCTCCCCACACCGCTCTCGCCCCACGCCGCTCTCGCGCCGCGCCGCTCACATGCCTTGGTCTAGAGGCACTTCCTACTGTAAATGCTTTTAAAGGTATGCTACGATTAGCCCTTCATGAAACATGTAACTGTTTTACCTGATACTATTGTTGATGTGATTATGCTCCTTGCCACTGCACAAATGACTTTCTGTATTTATATTTGAATTGTATGTTTTTTGTTTAATGCCCTGTTTTATGTTGAAACTTGTTGTGTGCCGTGTTGGTCAGGACTCCCTGGAAGAAGAGATCTTGTATCTCAATGGGACATTCCCGGATAAATAAAGGATAAATAAAATAAAAAATTTAATATAGCAGATCCACGGATGGAAAAAAATAAGGAAGGGCGTGGACGTGACCACTTCCTGTGTCTTGTAGAGGCACGCACGGGAGTACGCGTGGTCACGTGCAAGTGATGTGCATGTGCAATTTTTCACGCGCACAGTAGGTGCTGGAGATGATATCTCATAATGGCAGAGCGAGACGCGATTGGCCAGTATGATAATATAACTGTAATCACCCCAGGTCTGCAGTAGTCTTTATTCTGCTGGATGGCAGATATCATGTCTAGTGACCCGAAATTAATGGATAGTATTGGCATTGGACAATAGAAGTTTAGTTTATTTAGTTTTAAGATTTGTTTAGTTTAGTTTAGTCTAATTTTGTTTAATCTAATTCAGTTTAGATTAGTTTGCTTTGTTTTGAGACAAATAGAGACAGACTGTGAATATCAGGAGGTCGCTCCCAGAGCAGTCCCGTTAAAAATGTTAGCTTGAAATTAAAACCATTTGAATCCCAAGCTGGTTGTAGTCATCTAGTAGGCTAGTAGTCATCTCGTAGGCTAATATTTGTGTCACGCTTTTGAAAATGGCATTGTACTACATGTATATTACATCAGTGTTAAACCACTGTGAGCGGCCCGGAGTGGATTGGAGCGGAGGAGAACTCTCGCTCCGGAAGTCGCGCCGACCCATTTTAAAACCCACTCCGTCGCTCACGTCAAAACCGCCCGCTCCGCTCCCCACACCGCTCTCGCCCCACGCCGCTCTCGCGCCGCGCCGCTCACATGCCTTGGTCTAGAGGCACTTCCTACTGTAAATGCTTTTAAAGGTATGCTACGATTAGCCCTTCATGAAACATGTAACTGTTTTACCTGATACTATTGTTGATGTGATTATGCTCCTTGCCACTGCACAAATGACTTTCTGTATTTATATTTGAATTGTATGTTTTTTGTTTAATGCCCTGTTTTATGTTGAAACTTGTTGTGTGCCGTGTTGGTCAGGACTCCCTGGAAGAAGAGATCTTGTATCTCAATGGGACATTCCCGGATAAATAAAGGATAAATAAAATAAAAAATTTAATATAGCAGATCCACGGATGGAAAAAAATAAGGAAGGGCGTGGACGTGACCACTTCCTGTGTCTTGTAGAGGCACGCACGGGAGTACGCGTGGTCACGTGCAAGTGATGTGCATGTGCAATTTTTCACGCGCACAGTAGGTGCTGGAGATGATATCTCATAATGGCAGAGCGAGACGCGATTGGCCAGTATGATAATATAACTGTAATCACCCCAGGTCTGCAGTAGTCTTTATTCTGCTGGATGGCAGATATCATGTCTAGTGACCCGAAATTAATGGATAGTATTGGCATTGGACAATAGAAGTTTAGTTTATTTAGTTTTAAGATTTGTTTAGTTTAGTTTAGTCTAATTTTGTTTAATCTAATTCAGTTTAGATTAGTTTGCTTTGTTTTGAGACAAATAGAGACAGACTGTGAATATCAGGAGGTCGCTCCCAGAGCAGTCCCGTTAAAAATGTTAGCTTGAAATTAAAACCATTTGAATCCCAAGCTGGTTGTAGTCATCTAGTAGGCTAGTAGTCATCTCGTAGGCTAATATTTGTGTCACGCTTTCAAATGTAAAAAATACATTCAAATGAACTATATCACACTATATCTCATCATTTTAAATGACGAGGACAAGCAGCTTGGGATTCAGTGCATTTCAAGCTAACATTTTATCAGGGGCCACCTCCTGATATTCAGCTATAGGATTATAAAAAGATGATAGGTTACACTAACCCTAACCCTGTGATAGGTCACACTAACCCTAACTAACTAATGTGGTGCTAAAGCAATGTCCAAACATGAGACAATTCAAACTGATGTATAAGGAAATGATGTTCACAAGGTACAGGGATGAGGAAGGGACTTGATATTCACGGGTGTTTACATTTTAATTTTATTTCTTTCATGTTTTACATATATAGTTTTTGTTTTTTTGTTTTGCATATATATATATTTCTTTTTTTTCTTTTTTATGTTTTAAAATAGTACACTCATTTGAGTAGTGGAAAAGGGGTAGGATTAAATAAGTGTATACTTCTTCCTACTCCTTTTCGAACATGTAGATTGAGTTGTGTTTTGCTTTTGTTATTGTTTGTTTGTATTCATTGCATGTTCGAAATAAAAAGATTTCAAATCGAATCAAACCCTAACACCCTGTGATAGGTCACAATAACCCAAAAAACCTGTGATAGGTCACACTAACCATAACACCCTGTGATAGGTCACACTAACCCTATTTGTTTGTTTGTTATGGCCATAGGATCGTTACTGCCCTCTTGAGAAAAGTCTAATCTCAAGGACCACCATCTTTCAAAGAGAGTATTATTCAATTCAAGAATCAATTTATGCTCCGTCTATGGTCCCAGGACAGTAAAAATCAATATTTGTCAACAAGTACAACTCGTTCCCAAAGCCAGAGAACAAACCCTGTGATGCACGTCATGATGTGAAGTCCGGATAATCTTTATGAGAGAGAGGGTCTTCTGGGGAGAAAGGTACGTTTTCCGGTTTGGAACCGATAGATGAGTACAAATGTAACAGTAAAGTGCAATAGCAATATACAATGTACAAGTGATTAAACAGTATATATAAATTAGTACTACTGAGTAGTAATGCTAATCAGATGCATGTACTACACAGGGATGTGATTGCGCCTTAAGAAAATAACCTGAACATTTTTTAAACAATCTTTTTTTTTTTTATATATATATAAACACTCCATTTGAATGAATGAACACATTTTATTTGTATAGATTGAACTGTTCACAGGGAAGAGGAAGGTGGGAGAGGAAAGGGACAAAGAAAATGAATCAAATATCTCAGTGTCCCCCTAAAAAATGTAAAGGGGGTCATCTTGACCCCTCCCAAGTCATCCTGGCTCAAACACTAACGTTAGGACCTTGTCTTTTCTTCTTTGCAACCAGATTGTGCAACACCTGTAACCAGGGGCGTAGCTGGGGGGGGGGTAGTTTAGGATGATTCCAAGGGCCCAGCACTGGGGGGGGGGGCCCAAAAAATTTTTTTTTTTTTCTTTTTTTTTTTTTTACTAGACATCACTCAGGTGTATTATTGATGCTCTCATTGATACTATGTTTGTTTCTGAAGTGTGTGTGTGTGTGTGTGTGTGTGTGTGTGTGTGTGTGTGTGTGTGTGTGTGTGTGTGTGTGTGTGTGTGTGTGTGTGTGTGTGCGCGCGTGTGTGTGTGTGTGTGTGTGTGTGTGTGTGTGTGTGTGTGTGTGTGTGTGTGTGTGTGTGTGTGTGTGTGTGTGTGTGTGTGTGTGTGTGTGTGTGTGAGATATATAGAGAGAGAGGGGGGGCTTTGGTAGACTATTGCATTGGTCCATTCATTGAAGATGAACGCAATGCGACATCCTTTACTAGGCTCACCCACCAACAGTGCAGGTGCTGAACTGCTGATCCGAATGTATAGGTAAAAACCATATTATGCGTTTTCATCAATAAAAAAATGGCAAAAAAATTCACTGGGGGCCTACAAATACATTCTTTCATGGGGCCCAGAATCTGGAGCTACACCCCTGCCTGTAACCACCTCCTCTGGAAGTCTTGCCTACTGCGAAGGGCTGCAGTTGGACTAATGGACTTGCTTTTCTTTTGCTCTCAGGTCGATTTTGAGAATGAAGGTGGTGACATTTCTCCATCTCAGCGTCTTGGTTGCGTGTAGCTTTATGACAAGCAAGCAGTGCAAAAATGCGGAAGCATTCGTCACCGCACGCCACTACGGTAAAGCGCCTTTCTTTTCAGGCCCGCTTTGGGAGCTGTCGCGCGGAAATAGGCTGTCTATTGCCATTCTCTTTGACAAACTCTAACCTTAACCAGCTCCTTAACAGCGCCTAAACTTAACCGTTCTAACCTTAACCAACTCCGAAACAATGCCTAACCTTAACCTTAACCTTAACCATGCCTAACCTTAACCATAGAAAGAATATTGCCATTCTCTTTGACAAACTCTAACCTTAACCAGCTCCTTAACAGCGCCTAAACTTAACCGTTCTAACCTTAACCAACTCCGAAACAATGCCTAACCTTAACCTTAACCTTAACCATGCCTAACCTTAACCGGCGAAAGAATACACGCTAAAAAAAAAATCACGTTAAAAAAAAAATATTTGATGGGATTCGAACTCGCCAGCAAACGAGCCCTAGGATCCACAGCCATGCATTCTTGCCAATTGAGCTATTTCTAGATACTGAATAAGGGGCGGTGACTTATATATATTGAGCTCCGCTCGTGTCGAACCAAGGCGGGATCTCATGCGCATGCGCGGGCACCTCGCGCGAGCACGCCGGCGCACGCACGCACCTGAGCGAGCACGCCGCCGGTGCACGCACGCGGGCGCTGGGCGGCGGAAAATGAAAGGCGCATTACTGCACGCCACTACGGTAGAATGCTTCCGCATTCTTGCACTGCTTGCTTGACATTAAGGAACAGGCGTCTTTGCGTATGTCTAGGTTGGCTTCTGTACCTCATGCTTGAGAGTTTGATGTTTCTACAGAGCTTCACATTAACTGGACGATGCTTGCGTTTATATATATATATATATATATATATATATATATATATATATATATATATATATATATATATATATATATATATATATATATATATATATATATATATATATATATATATATATATATAATACCTACCTACCGCAAACTATAGTCTACCTATATAACTCTGTATGATGTCATGTATATATATATATGTATATAGGCAGGTATAAATAGTATAGCCAACAGAGTTCAAAATATGTACAGTATGGATAACGGAGCCTAGAGTATAGGCAATGGGGTTCAGAGTTCAGACAAATATTGACCTCTCCTAGAGGGAAGGATTAACATATGAATGTGTAAACCTGGTATTGATCTACAGACACAGATATTGTACGCAACAGTGGGTCGCAGAGGCACCACAATACACACATTTTCAGATTCAATACCAATTTAGATTCCGAGGTCCCGATTCTAAATCTATTTTGATCCTTTATGTGATAAAAAGTCCTTGTACTACAGAGCTGCATCCCATTGTATGTATTGAGCCGTACTGTATTGTACCCATTCTGCAATCTGTTAAAATTCATTCATTCAATCAACTCTAATTATATATATATGGTACTACACCGCATGGTTTGGCTCAGAAAAATATGTGTGTGCATAGTGTACCCTTCCACTCTACACTGATAGGAATGCAAGCAGATGCCTGGTTTAGACGACAAATGACGAAACATTTTGACACTTAGGGAAGAGAATGAGAGAAGGGGGATCATCAATGTAGTTTTATATTGTGAAACACTCTGTATTGCACAATATTGTACTGTACTGTATTGTATTGATTCGCTCCACGGAGAGGGTGATCGGCTGTCCCCTGCCCTCCCTCAGGTCCCTGCACAACTCCAGGGCGCTGAAGAGGGCGAGGAAGATCATGGCCGACCCATCCCACCCCGGTCACAGCCTCTTCACCCTGCTCCCCTCTGGGAGAAGGCTGAGGATCCCAAAGGCTGTGAAAGCTTGTCACAGACTGAGCTTCTTCCCCTCAGCCGCCAGGCTAATCAATGCCTCAGGTCCCCCCCCCCCCCCTCTGCCCCCAAGTGACACTGGCACAATGACACTGACTGCACTGCACTAGTCCGTACTGGAACTCTGCACTCTTCACTTTATATATATATATGTATTTTATTGATTAATCCCCCACTGCACTGTTTCGTTTCTTGTCATGTGTCTGTGTCGGTGTTGTTTACTGTGAAAAAAGAAAAGAAAATGCATACACTGTATTGCTGCAACAATTACCAATGTGTTTTTACACAAATGGCTCAATAAAGGAATCTGAATCTGAATCTGAATATACCTGCGTAACCTGCCTACTGCCTTAACTGTTTACAACTACCTTACACTGTAATCATAACTACCTACCTCAAACTATAGTCTACCTATATAACTCTGTATGATAGCATGTATATATATATATATATATATATATATATATATATATATATATATATCCACATCTGTCTGAATATACCTGCATATAATTCTTTTTACATACCTGTATATAATATAGCTATATCTGTATATATCCCTTACCTACTCTTACTAGTTAAACCACTGGCCAGTATTACTTACTACCATAGTGTCTTTATACCTGTATCACTGTGTACACAATACCATAACACTGTACATACATCTGATTACCATTATTACTCAGTAGTACTCATTTATATATACTCCAGTTTAATCACATGGACATTGTATATTTCTATTGCACTTACTGTTACATTTGCACTCTGGTTAGATGCCAATTTATTTGTGTTGTAGTGTATTTGTGCTGTATAATGACAATACATTTGAATCTAATCTAATCTATTGAACAAATAATTTTTTCAAAATATTGATTCTGTTTTAAGATTGTTACACTGTTACCATGAGAAGATGCATCCATACCATGGTTTGTAAGCAACGATGACGTATATTGGTACTGTAAGTGGCAGCATCTTGGCAACTGAAAGAGAGTGGAGTACAATAGTGTATACAGCTACTGTATGCAAGAGCGCTATAATCACCAGGAGATACCACATCAATAAACTGTGAAATGGCGACTGACTTTCAGATCCATATGCAATAATGAGTGTGAAGAAGACATTAGGAATTGGTCTTATCATGATTAAACATTGTGGCAACTGACCAAAAAACTGAATGTGTCAGCTAATCTAATGTGTGCATCGTTTTAATGGAAAAAGAGTCTATGATACTGAGAATCCATTGAGGGATGTGTAGGAGAATTGCCTACAAACCATCAAGGGGCTTGCATGTGGCATTCACCAGGAAGAAAAATACATTGATATTACATCAACATAAAATATAACCCCCCCCCCCCCCCCCCCCCCCCCCCCAAACACGCACAAGGAAAAATTCATTCGCAATACACACAAGCAGGATATAGACACCGAAGCAGGTACTCATGCCATACGATTTCGGGTATAGAGAAAACAAATAATGACAGGAAGAATATATATGTATTGTAGTGTATATTCATAAAGACTTTCAGATCCATATGCAATAATGAGTGTAAAGAAGACATTAGGAATTGGTCTTATCATGATTAAAGATTGTGGCAACTGACCAAAAAACTGAATGTGTCAGCTAATCTGATGTGTCAGCTAATCTAATGTGTCACCAAATCTAATGTGTGCATCGTTTTAATGGAAAAGAGTATGATACTGAGAATCCATTGATCTTTTTTACTGAACAATACAATTGGTTCAGACCCATATTAGCCTGGGGGTCTTTGGACCAAAGTGGTTGAAGAGGCTATAACATATTTTTCTCCATCAGGGAGATCTAACAATTGATTTAATTTAGCTTTGCATTCTGTTTTAAGCAAGGCTCTTGGTATCACTATTCTCCGATATGCTGTTTTCGCCTTTATTTTGACATCAGTATATCCATGTATTCCAGGGTTTTCCTCTGCTACATGATAAAAGAAAGAGGACACATTGACCACCACAGACCCTGGCAACAGGTACTTTACAGTGTGTCTCATTCCTTCCAGATGGCCGAGCGGCGTACAGTAATCATGTCTACGGTAATTGGCCCATTCACCGTGACCATTTCTCCCCTCCAGCCAGTCGTATATTACAGTCCTGTCGTCGCTGGTCAGCCCCACCATGGCAGCACTGTCTCGAGTGTCAAGCTGACAGAAGAGAAAGTGCTTTCATATCCCGCGTCCCCAGACTGCCCTTTCAGTCCTGCTGTTGGATGCGGACGGCCATCGGTCATTAGCCACGCGGCTGAACATCAGCCGAACGTCAACACTTAAATCATTTAGACGGAGGCGATTTATGACTTTGTTAAAACAACCGGGTCTGAGATTTGAGCTGGGGAGGAGGGGGTGTGCATGCAAATAAAATGCGATTAAAAACACACATTGTGGGGAGATAACAAATGTGAGAGCATGAATATAAAAATGTCATCCTCAACGCGTGATGATGACGGCTAAAGTGTTATCCACACGCGCAAATAAACATGCTGTTGCCAGAGAATGATACAGAGATCCTGGCGTTTATAACCCGGCGCTAGACGACCCAAATTAATTACCATGTGGCAGAGGAATAAACACACACAGTGTCAGCTCAAACTGGAACAAGAAGGGGTAAGAAGAGGCTTTATTCATCTCATTATAAAGAATCTTAGATGTCCACGCTGAATTAAACCCTCTATTTTCCTCAGACTTTCCTTTTTTTGGATGTATCCATGGTTAGCTTACTGGGGGGTCGGAAACTCAAGATTAGCCACTTGCAGACGGCAGGGAGAGGCGCGGGGTGTGACATGATGTATATTTTAGTTGATGAAATATTTTAGTTGATGAAATATTTTTTCATTTCAGTGTCACAGTATGACATCGATCTCCAAAATAAGAGAAAAAAATAAAGTAAAAAAATAAATATATATATATATTTTGGCCAGGGAGCCGCAGCTGATTGGCTAAAGAGCTCCGGAGCCGCAGGTTGCCGACCCCTGGTCTAAGCAAACAGGAGCTATGTGTGGGGTAATTAGGAATTTGGTGATTGTGGGCAAAACATGTCATGAAAGAAAGGGTCTATCAAGTGAATCATCTTCAGACTGGTTTATTTGTGTATAGTTCTTTAAATAGAGCCAGTCTGAAGATGATTCACTTGATAGACACTGAGTATACCTAACTTATGGAATAGAGGCTGAGAAGAATGACTTTGTTGTACACAGCTGATTATTTTTAGAGCTAGTTTTTGCAGACGGTATATGGGCTCAAGTTTGGTCTGACTACCCCAAGTACTACCCCAAACTAAATTGCAGTAATTGATATATGGGTAAACCATAGAGCAATATAACATTGTGGCAACCTCAGTGCTCAACAAGTGATGTGTTTTTCCAAGAATACCAATATTCTAGGCCATTTTTGTAGTTATGGCTGTGATATGAGGTTTCCATGATAGGGATTCATCAAGCAGAACACCAGGAATCGTGTAGATAGAACACACCCTAGCTATGGGGATGTCATTGATCACTACTTTAGATGGAGTTAAAAATCACAGATTTGAGACAAAGAAATTAGTTTTTTGTAATGTTTAGTGATAATTTGTTGCAGTTAAACCAAATTGATAGTTCGTTAAGTTCTTCATTTAAGACCCTAATGATGGTATCAGGATATTTATGTGAATAGAATACACTTGTGTTATCTGCAAATAAAGTTTTCGACAGCCTATCTGAGACGTTAGGGAGGTCACTTTCCGTGCCGGCCTCTGTTTCCTATTTACCCCCTTGAATGCCACCACCCACTTCAATGATAGAGCTCTCATATTTGCGAACGCATAAACTACATCTTAAATTATGGCTATGTGTCTAATCTGGCCGTTGTTTATCAATGACTTGTTTGCAGTCAACATTGTCGAAACAGATTTTTTTCTTTTTAATCGGTTCATTTCCGTTTTATACCATTTTGAAAAATGCTAGTTTTTTTAAACTTCCAGAAGATTTCAGAAGATTCTGTGATAAACGCCCTTTACTGTAATACACAAAACACATTGTCATTTTTCGGCCTATTTATGAATCGTTTTCAAATAAACACTAGATTATCGATAGTATAATGTGTACTTATGCACGCTATAGAAGCCGGCTGAAAAATAGATTATCTTATTTCCTGATCGCACACACACACACACACACACACACACACACACACACACACACACACACACACACACACACACACACACACACACACACATATGGCACACGCTGATTTAGGAGATCGCCGTCAAATAAGTGGTATCTTTTTCCTCCAGTCTCATCGTCGAACGGTAAGAGGACGCTGACGTTACTTTCAGCGTGTTTGTTTATTATTATCCATGCAAACTGCTCTGATCAATATATCACCCATACTACATAAAGCATTTACTGACGATCACGCAATTATAAACGACCCCCCCCCCCCCCCCCGTTCACCCGCGCATGATCAGTCATAACGTTTAGGATCATGTACAGTTGAAATTTTTAATATAGCGTGTATCGCCAACAAACGGCATTTGATAATCTATATATGCGTTGATGCCTATATCTCACATTCTAGGAATTACTGCAGAAAACGATAAAAACATATTTATATTCTAGACGGTATTTTCGTATGAATATATGAATGAAAAAGTCAAACGTTCCTACATCCTGAACGATAGATAATCGATGTTGAATGGGCCATAGTAATGTCAATTTAGAAATACAATTTAAAAAGTTATAGCCCTGCAAAGAAGGTGAACATCTCCATAGGCTTACAGTGCTGGCAGAGAGTGGTATAAGATGCTCAAATTGCATGGCAGGGAATGTGTTAAAGCACTCACTGGACGGGCTGGCTTCACAACAGCCCGGTCCAGGTATCATTTGTTTGGTCATCAGACCTTTGGTTGTGACACATGGTTTGATCAGTTTATGATGAGGCTTGGGAGATGCCTGTACAAGGGGAAAACACAGGTCATAGGCCTGGGAGATACGTTCAGAAAACAAAAGCAAAAGACATTTTTGCATCAACAGAGTGGAGGATATCTGTCATGGATACTCACCGACCACTAGTCCAAACCTGGTTAAAATAGCTTCATTAAAGTTTCTCTTATATTTAGGATAGAGTATAGATGGAGACTTATCATGTTCCCTATACAATATGAGAAAGATTGGACAATGATCAGCAATATCCATGCACAGAACTCCTGATTTCATGCTCTTATCCAACACATTAGTAAAGATAATGTCAATCAGAGAGGCAGACGTCTCTGTCACTCTGGTTGGTACTGCAATCATAGGATGAAAGTAGTGGGAATACATTGTGTCAATAAACTCCTTAGTCGAGTTATCATTCTTATAGTTTATAATATTGATATTTAGGTCACCCATTAAATAGCATTTTTTTCCCTTCTTTGGAAATGACATCTAGGACATTTGTTAGATCAGCATTGAATGCAGACAAGCTAAAGCTGGGAGGTCTATAAATACATGCAATAATGGCCTGGTGGGTTTCAACAAACACAGCCTCAGCAGAAAGGGTTAAATACTTTTAGATGTCATGCCTTTCTTTATACACCATGTTCGGATTGAGATATAGAGAAACACCCCCACCCTTTTGGCCTTCTCTGCAACCATGAATATGCTTATAGTTGATGAATTCATACAAATCAGCATCGGCTTTAGACAGCCACGTTTCAGTTAGCCCTATTACACCAAAAGAGAAGTCAAGGTTAGTCAAACAAGGCATAAAGTATCATAGTTTTTTGGCAGGCTGCGGACATTGATATGAATGAGGGAAAAGTCACACCTAATGTTTTGAGGGTCAACAGTGGATTTAAATTCGTTCTCAATGAAGTAATCGGATATTCCAGAGACTTGTTTCATTTGAGAAAAACAATGTGTGTCAGGGTCATTATTGAATAAAAGGTTTGATGTTGATGAGTCCCGCGATTCACTTTCTGACTGAAGCAACGTAGTGGGCAGGTCATTCAAAAGTTAATTTGCTTGATCATGGGTTGGAGTTTACATGTAATGAACCAGAGACTGATGAGCGTCAAATTGGTTGGGTGAGGAAGATGACATGCTAGATTGGTAGAGAAAAGATCATTAAAAGGGGTCACCATAGTAGGTTCCCATTGACTTTCACTCGCGTTGTGAGTGATCAGCCCTTGAGGCTTTCGTGGTTTGATCACCAGTCTGTCATAGGTAATGACAGCATACTTTCCTTCATCCCTTGCCTGTTTCATTGTTGGAATGCTCTTTTCCTCCCTTTAGACCTGAAACGTGTGCTAATAATGCATTATATAGCCTGCACACACATGTGTTTCCTGGTTACAATGGGTTAACAAGTCAGAGAAGTCCACGTTTACATAAATGGTGAGCTCTCGCCTTGGCAAGTATGAGGTCTTTATCTTTGAACCTCAGGAGTTTCACAACAATTGGGTCTTGCTTTATCAGTGTTCTGTTTCACACTCCAAGTGCGGTGGGGTCTTTGGATTTCGATAGACTTTTCAGTTTTTTTTTTTTATGAGTTATCTGACCATCTGCTCAGTATCTGACCAGGATCAATATTTACATTGTTTCTTCTTCTTTTCCAGATAGACCCTTTTGAATGTCGTCTTTGCTTTCAGGGGTCATACACTGAGTGGGCAGGGACTGGAACGACTGGAGCTGTGATTAAAATGAGCCAAGTTTCTTCTCCATCACTCTCAAGTCATCAATTTGGGCTTGAGAGAACTGAAGGCTGGACCTGACCTCATGTACCTCTTTCATAATGCCATCAATTCTAGTGGTTATAGATTCCATGATCAGCTTGGTGAAGGACATGAAGTTTGACTCTTGCCTGTTAAGCATTTCCAGATAGAATAATTTCTGTTGATCCATCAATTCTTTCACATTTTCCATAGAGACATATAGTCCTCATCATGATTAGAGATGTTTTGTCTTGTTTTGGTCTTGCGAGGGGACATGCTTTTCCTCTGTAGAAGTTGATATGTGGATTTTGCCAATGGATAGAATATAGAAGACAGTCAGGCAGGTTGGATGGTGGTAGAACAGTAGGCCCGGATTGTTAGTCCATCAAAAATCTCTTTCGGTGTTAGTCAACCACATTTCAGCAACTCTTCTTTATATGATGAATAGCTTTGTATGCTTTATAAAAGTATTTAAAAGAGTCCAGAATCACAATAAAATCACAAAAATTGCATGCTGCTGCTAGACAGGAAACAGGAAGTAGAATGACAGATACAAACGTAAATATATTACTTATACAAGATGTAAAAATATTACATATGGCTATAATGTAACTTTTATGTACCACCTTTTTTCCTGTGGTGGATTAGTACTTTATTTATGTTTTCTGAGGAGATTGTGTTGTTCACACACTCAACAACTGCACACCCTTCTGAACAGCTGCCTCATCATTTAAAACAGAGCCGAAAACGAATAGGTATCCTATTTGAAATAGAGCAGCTCACTCCTCCCCTGTACTGTAGCTGTGACAGTGACAGAAGTTTGATGAAAGTATAGATAGTATACTATAAAACTATAAAATATGAATCACATGTGCCTTTTGATTCCTTTTTAATAATGTGGAACAAGGATCATATTGTGAGACTAATTTGACCTTGGTGCTAAAATGGGATGGGTCATTGGATTGACACTGTAGCCAATCAATCACTGTCCGACAGTGTGCCAGCGTCTTGAGTTGGCTCTCTCCCCATGGTTCAATGCTGTTCCCAGAAACTGACTAATCACTCTGACCGGCAGCGATCAATAGCATGCCATCAGGTTCCACAGATAGGACAAATAGAACCTGACATTAATACCCATAGTCAATTCTTAACAGTTGTGTAGGAGAGGACCCAGATGCAGACAAACTGGCTGGATGCAGGTGAATTGTTGAAATACTGAGTGTATTTATGTAGGCAGGTATGAGGACAGACAAGAGCACCCTGGCTTATCTACTGACTGGCAGAACAAAACTATCACATGTGGATGAAACTAAGGCTAACAAATACCACAGCCTATTCACGTAGGAACAACAACTTACTTCAACTAGTGATCCGACAGCACTGCACAGGGGACAGCAAACATAAACACACAGGGAAAATAACGAGCTGAGACGGGTGATTACAAACAAGCTGGTGAGAACCAAGAGGGAGAGACACTAGGGAGAAATCACACTCCTACGCAGAGCTGTCTGTGCATCGCAGCCTCCAAAACACCTCTGCCCAAGCGGGCAGAACATGTACCAAATCTGCACATCCGCGATCAAATTAGTCTGAAAGAAATGCGGCTATAACATTGGGTGTATACAGAGTAAGCAAACTTAATTGTTTCCATGAACACAGTGAATAAATAAGGCTGCACAGACACAGTGAAATAAAATTATTTGGTAAATGGCTGCTTTTTTATATAGCGCTTTTATCCAAAGCGCTTTACAATTTGTTACTCACATTTTACCCATTCACTCACACATTCACACACCGACGGCGGAGGCAACCATGCAAGGTGCCAACCTGCTCATCGGGAGCAATTAGGGGTTAAGTGTCTTGCTCAAGGACACATCGACACGCTGCCCGGGAGGAGCGGGAATCAAACCGGGAACCTCCGGATTGCCAGACGACTGCTCTACCTCCCAAGCCACTGTCACCCCATTTAAATTATTTAACTTTTAAATAATTGTAATTATTTCAGTTCTTATATGAAAGAGAGTAAGAGACTAAACAATAATGGGTGGGGCACAATAATAATATAGGGAGCAGGAGAAAAGTCCATGTCCTGGGAGAATTGGGGAGACTAGGGAGCGGGAGAAAAGTCCATGTCCTGGGAGAAGTGGGAACACTAGGGAGCGGGAGAAATGGGCAAGGGCTGATGAATGAAAGGGACTGTGGGGGCAGATAGTGACATTTAACCATTTTTAGAGGATGTGGAGAAACGTTACTTCACAAAACTCAACGTGAGTAAGTGGCGCAGTGGGCAAGGCGCTCACCACTAACGCAGGAGATGCTGGGTTAGAGCCCAGCTCTCGGTGTTGCTTCCAGCTTGGCTGGTCGTTCATACTAATATGAACGACTGATAACTAGAACCAAAAGGAGAGAGCCCATTAGTCCAGTCTTAGCCGCTTTACACTGGCTTCCTGTAACATTTAGAATTGACTTTAAGGTCCTTCTCCTTACATACAAAGCTCTAAATGGACAGGGACCTAGCTACATCGCCAACACTCTAATAAATTACACACCAGCAAGAACACTACGATCATCAGCTGCTGGACTACTAGAGGCTCCCAGAAGCAGTCAAAAGAGGATCGGTAATGCAGCCTTTATCAACTATGCCCCAAAACTATGGAACAAACTACCCCAAAACATCAGGGAAGCCAACTCGCTAGACATCTTTAAAAGACAGCTTAAAACCTATCTCTTTGCTCAGGCATTTCACTGATAGATATCTGCTACCACCTAGTGGCAAGAGGAAACATCAGGGATATCCTGACACAACTTGTATTTATTCTTACCCTGCCTACTCTTTTACACTGCCTATCAAATTCATGTGTCGGTTATTGCACTTTTTACTTCTTACTGATGACTATTTTTAAACTGAATCATTTTAAACTATTCTTATTATTTGCTAGATCCAAATGTGAAACACTGTGATTATTTGTTCATGAATTACAGGAGTATTACTGAATAGAGAGCCTATTAGGATGCTAGATCCTAATGTGCCATATCTTGCTATGCTCGCTCATGCCTGTATTTTTTATGTCCGTTCTATTTTATAATTTCTTTTTTACTATTTTTAAACTGAATCATTTTAAACTATTTTTACTATTTGTGTTACTGAAAACTGTAAGCGGAGAGCCTATTGGGATGCTAGATCCTAATGTGAAACACTGTGATTCTACCTGTCTATCTTTTTATGCTCGCTTATGCCTGTATTTTTTACTGTTGTGAAGCACTTTGAACTGCAACCTCTGTATGAAAAGTGCTATACAAATAAAGTTATTATTATTATTATTAATACAATTGGCAGTATTAGGGCAGGGGGTGGGAAAGCCGGTGGGTGGGGATCAGATGTTGTGGACAGCGACTCCTACAGGTCGGTTGGTGCGCCTGTACAGCAGAATCAGGAAGTATCGGGGGCAGCGTGAGCCTCCCACGCGTTACTCCTCGCCACTGAGAGATTGCACTGTACAGGTGAAAAGATGCGATGGCTGCCTAATCGTGTACCGGAGGGGACACGTGATGCAAGGCTTCGTCCACATTGCAGCCGACCAGTGGGAGGCATGGTCTACCAACGTTCGAGGACAGGGGAGGGAAGAATTGGATAATACGAAATTGGGATGGGAGAAAAATAGAAAATGGGGAGAAAAAGTAGATAAAAAAAATGAATAAATAAAACTCAACGTGACAAATTGTCTAGGCACAGCAAATGCCACTGTGACTTTCAGTCGGCAAAGCAAAAAATAGATAGCAGTGCTGGTAGTGTTCAGGCTCGCCACGGTTCAAATACAAACAAATTCGAATATCCACACAAGAGCAATATCAATCAATACAAGTATTTATTGAATTCAGGGCAGAATCCAGAGGGAAAAAGCAAAAGAATAGTCGTGATTCAGTCCGAGGTCAAAAACGCAACAACTCCAACCTCACCTCCGCTCCACCACTTACTCCTGACTAACCAAGTGGCTTTGTAGTGTGTGTGTGTCTGGGTGTGTGCATGTGAGATGTGTGTGAACTAATTATGCGCAGGTGTATTCTATCAGTACTAATGAGCTAGTGTGTGTGTGCATGTGAGATGTGTGTGAACTAATTATGCGCAGGTGTATTCTATCAGTACTAATCAGCTAGTGTGTGTGTCGGGAGTGTGTGCATGTGAGATGTGTGTGAACTAATGCTGTGCAGGTGTATTCTATCAGTTCTAATCAGCTAGTGTGTGTGTGCATGTGAGATGTGTGTGAACTAATACTGCGCAGGTGTATTATATCAGTAGTAATTAGCTACCTAATTGACTGTACTCCTCCTGTGGCAGAAGTATCTCCCATCCTTCACATATCCATGGGAGGGGGAGGAGATCTGTCACAGTATACAGTATGTACTGCGCACCTATGTGTTCCACTGCGTTCCACTGTCAAACATCTCTGCCCAAACAGGAAGTAAACTAGAAGAAGTATTTCATTGTCATGCAGATTAACATGCGAGACGAGGGCGGCTATGTGGTGTAGTGGGCAAGGCGCTCGCCATCAATGCTGGAGACGCTGGGTTCGAATCCAGCTCTCAGCGTTGCTATCAGCTTGGCTGATCGTTCATACTAACACAATTGGCAGTGTTAGGGGTGGGAAAGCTGATGGGTGGCTCCTGGGCATTGTGGACAGCGAACCCTACAGTTCGGTCGGGGCGCCTGCACAGCGAGGGTAGGATCTGGAGGGAGGTAGTGTGACCTTCCACACGTTACACTCTCCCGGTGAGAATCTGCGCTGCCAGGCTGGCTGCCGGCTGGCTCCACATGCGTCGGAGGAAAGCATGTGACAGTCTCCGGCCTCCCGGACCAACAGTAGGGGGGGTGCGCAACAACCAGGAAGGGGGTTGGGAATTGGCATAACGACTAAACAGTAGGATGGGAGAAAAATCAGAAAAAAGGAGGGGGGGAAAAGAGAAATAAAAAAAAAAACATGCGAGATGGGCGACCCACAGGAACACACACACATGCACTGAGTTGCCGATGAAATGTCTCTCTGCACTTTTTCCATCCCATCGCCCCTCCTGTCCCCCAAGGGCAGCCGGGAGCAGACACGGGCTGCAGCGTGGGCCACGCCAGGGGACCAATCCAAGTGCTCCTGTCCGTCTTCATCAGGGTCGCGACAGCGTTAGCCATCTGTTCTGCATGTTTTTCCATTGGGTTTATCTTATTGGGAGGGGAAACCCTTGCGAGCACGGGTACCTGGCAACGTGGCAACCAGGTTCCCAAGCGGGAATCAAACCCAGGACCTTCTAGCTGTGAGGCGATAGAGTTAACCACTACACCACCATGCCGCAACTAACCGGTGGTTCCTTTACGTATTATTTACCCTTAACACATTGGTCGCCAAAATCACTTTTCAGCGTTATTGCCCGCCATGCGTTGATCGCCAACATCGCTGTACAGCGTTTTTGAGATCAATATTACATTTTTTCGCCATGGCATTCATAATTCATCCACCCAACCCCCGATGCCCTAACAGGACCCTAGATGGGACTGCAACGGCTCAATACCGCCGCCTGGTGGATGGTCGGGCGAGTTACACTCTCGCAAAAACCGGAAGTGTCATCGGTGCATCGAGGAAATTCCTCCGGCAGTCACATCTCGCTACGGGACTCCTGTCAGACACTATAGTACATATGGATCGCTTTCTAAACTTAATAATCGATAAGCGTTTATTGCGCCATACAAACCGGAAATGGACCTAGGCGATCGCCGTCGAATAATTGGGATCTTTCACCACCAGTCTCATCGGCCCACGGTAAGAGAACAGTAACGTTATTTTCAGCCCGATTGTTTATTCATTTCACTGCAAACCATCTGATCAATATATCACCCATACTACATAAAGCCGTTACTGATGATCAAGGAATTATAAACGACCCCCCCCCCCCTTTCCTCCACGCATGATGAAGCATAATGTATACCGATCATATACATTTGAATTTTTTAATATATCGTGTATGGGAAAGAAACGCCAATCGATAATCTATCATATGCGTTTGGGACTAGCGTTTTTGGAATTACAGCAGAAAAGATTAAAAACATACTTATATTCTCGAAGTATTAACAGAACAATGTATGAATGAAAAAGTATAACGTTCCCACATCCTGAACGATAGATAATCGATGTTGAATGGGCCATAGTAATGTCAATATAGCAATACAATTTTAAAAGTTATAGCCCTGCAAAGAATGTAAACATCTCCATAGGCTTTTAACGGTAGCAGAGAGGGGTATAAGATGGGCACAACCCCCGGCGGTCAATGTGTTAACACATTCATTACCAAAAACAATATTAAGTTTTTGGGCGCCAACCGTTCAGTGCCAAAAACGTTTTTGGACAGTTTGATCTTTTTACTTTGATCCCCGCTCTACAGACCTGCCGGGAGCGATCTGCATCATTTAGGCACGTCCCCACACATTAGAACTGCATTCTGATCGACTATCACCAGGTGGCAGTATCGTCCGTGTCTGAACTGCAATGGCTTGGGGGTTGATAGTCAGCTTCACTTTCATTTTCTCCTAGGTTAGTGGCCCCTCCTTCTGCTGGGACAGAAATGCACAGTGCTTGCCTCGGAATTCCGTTGCCTAAGCGTATTTGACCATCGAAACGTGTATAGACATATACACTGGTAATCGCTGTGGCGATGTGATCACTTGGAATTATTGTTATTGGAATACCTTCCGGCTAAGGTAAGGTACATTCTATGTCTATTTGACCGAATCTGAAACGTGTTTTTCTAACGATCACGGTCCTGTGTTTCACCGGACGAAAAACATGGTCGGCAAACACGATCAGAGTTTTGAGTTAAAACGACCCCCCCCCCCCCCACCCCCCTTGATGATTTTGTGATGGTATATATATATACACGTCATATATCTTTGATTTGGGAGTATTTGGAGTTTCATGGGATCAGTCAGAGCGGTTTGGGCGTATTGCACATAACACGTTTTATCTCTTGATCTATATAAAAAGACTGGATTATCTTGGAAATGCGCGATGTTTAGAGTGTAATAAACTACGAACTACAGCGTGTGGAAACAAACTATTATTCCCATCTTGCACTACAAGTAACGTTTGTCAAAAGGAGCCACACCATGTCCCCACAGCTGTAATACAGAACACACAGCTTCGCAAACATAGTGAAACGACCACGGAAAAGACTATAAGGCTGGCACCCTCACAACACAACGCGCAAAGAGCGTGGCAGTCAAAGTGTTAACATATTGAATAAATAATACTCTATTATTGTTCCCCCATAAATATTGTAGTATATTTTATAAATAAGAACAGAATATTTTTAGAATATATATATTTTTTTATCTCAGTGTCTTCTGGAGCCTTGCTTATTCACTGTGTCCATGGAAACAACGATGAATGCAGCCATAAAGGTATGGTTTCCTTACGCAGAAAAGACATAGCACTCTAGTCGGTTTACTAATAACTACATCACTACATAACTCATAAATGTTCAGACAAGCTTAATTCTTTGTTATTAGTGATAATCTGTAATATACACCCAATTCAACGTTATAGCTGTGTTTTCTTTCAAAATACTTTGGTCGTGTATGTCCCGGTTTGGTAAAGAAATCGTTGTCGTCTTGGGTGTTTCGGAGGCTGTGGTGTAGATACAGCTCTGCATAGGAGTGTGATACATACCTGCAAGGAATCGGATGTGGTTTCCTCCGCCCTTCTCCGTGTATTAATGGAGGATGCAACCACTGAGCAGCTGGTAACACCAGGGAGACTATCAAACAACTACAGGCATTTCCCCATGCATCCGTGCTGCTCCGCCTTCCTCTACCTCTCTCTTCAAACGACAAACATCTGAGACCTCGCTTGTCCTCAACATGCCCTTAAACCACACTCTGCATTTATGTAAATTAGTTATGCAAACACATTGATGATGCAACAGTCAATTTATATGCAGATGCTACCATAATATATTGCTCTGCTCATACCATATCTGAGACTGTAGTTAAATAACTAAATGCATTCAATACCATTCAAAATAATCTGATTCAGTTTAAACTTGTTCTTAGTGCAGATATAACTAAGCTGATGTTTTTTCTAAATAATAAAGACAGTGTTCCACTATATCTTGAAACACGTAAACGTCATATTGTTAGGGATAGTGTTGGCGGAGAACCCAAGCGCAGAACACGACGAGGAGAAAAGGCAATAGGCAGAACGAGACGAGGAGCCAGGGGTGAAGTGTATCAAAAATATAGTTTACTTAAAAAAGGGTAGCAACAAAACAAGGAATCTCTCAAACGAGAGCAGGTACAAAAACATAACAGAAAAACCACAGCAGAGCTGGTAGGGGAAAGGCACACAATCTAACTACAAATAAAACACTAACAAAACGAGACAAACCTTACACGAAAACAAAGATGGTGGAAACAAACAAAAACACTAACACTTACTGACAAAGGGAGTAGGCTCACGGGAGAACAAGGTACAGCACAGAGAACATGGACGAGGAAGCAACAGCCAGGAATAGTAGACATCAACAGCAGACAGACCAGGAATACAAACAGCAGTAGCAAACATGGACACCAAACAAGGAACCGAAACAATGAACCGACACTGGAGGGCAGGGAACACATAGGGAACAATTAACACATGAGACACAGCAGGGCAATCAGCAAACAAGACACACATGGGGACAGGACAGACTGAACACACAGGGATAAAGGACTAAAGATAACACAAGGCTAAAACACATTGGAGACAACACTAAAGACCTAACCTATATATATGGGGGTTATGTATGTTATCTGTATGTATATAGGCTTGTTTTGGTTGTTGCTGTCCTCTGTCTCCCTCCTGTGTCTCAGTATCTGTCTCTCAGGTGTTCTCCTCCTATCCAGTCACCAGCAGCAGCTGGTCAATCAGCATCTCACTCCAGTCCAGCAGCAGCTGTGGCTAATCTACAATCAACCTCTACACCCCTCCACTATTATCCCAGTATCTGTGTCAGTTCCCTAGCTCTCTGGTTCATTGTGGTGGTAAAGAGCTCTCTGTATCTTTTGGTGGTAAATATCTCTCTGTATATTTTGGTGGTAGAGCTCTGGCTTTTGGTGCTTTTTGGCAGAGCTGGTAAGCTCTGGTTTGTTGCACTGGTGGTTTCTAGAACCTTATCTTTAGTGTGTTGCTTTTGGGGTATGTTTTGTAGAGTTGGTGAAGGCTCTGGTACTTTGCAATGTTAGAATAGGAAATATCTTTTGTGTTAGCCTTTATAGTGGAGCTGTGTCTTGTGGTGTAGAGCTGGTGACAGAGCTCTGTTTCATTGTATTGTGTTTAGGAGTCTTTATAGTTTGTGTACATTTCTGTCTAACCCCAACCTGTATTTGTACATTTGTTTCCCTGTTCACCCAGCCTATGGTATGCCTTTCTTGTATAATAACATTTTGTTTTCGCACACAGGGACATTGAGGACAGGAAGATACCCTGGGGTCTACATTTTGCATCACGTATGTCACCTGATGTTAGAGACACCAGCTTAGAGTGAGCACCAACCACCTGTACTTTTGGGCATTCGGCGCCTGTAAAGGGAGGGGTGGGTTTTCTTTTCCTTTTTGAATATTGATTTTGGTGCCACTGGTAGTCCTCCTTGCTCTCTGTGTTGCTGAGTTTTTGTTTTGTGAAATAAACACTATTATTTTGGCAAACTGTTTCATGGTTTTGTGTCACTACACCCTCACCTACCATGTCTGTGGCCTTGTGTTGCGGCCCCTTACTGGGGTGCGTAACATACTGTAATGTTGTAAGTTATGTGTTCGGACCCCAGGAAGAATATTCTTTCACCCATGGGTGTAGACTAATGGGGATCCATTTAAATAAACAAACACGTGATTGGGTTCAGTTCTTATTTATTTATTTATGTTTGGACATGGTTCGTTGAGTCATTACTATGTAAACCGTGATTGTTAACTCATTCCGCGCCAGACCCGATGATAGTCGGGTTAACTCGCCGTTTTTTGGCCGTTTTTTCTTTTATTCGATATTTCCATTCATTATCCATCCAGGGAGCCTGGTGTTATAGTAGTCTGAGATCCCAAAAGTGCAATACCGGCCGCATCCTACCAGGCGGCAGATCTTAAGGTAAGGGCTATATGATATCAATCTTGCGTTGATCAAAGCATGCCTTCATTGCGATCCGAGCGTATGTGTGTAATGTTAGTCCATAACGTATTCCGTTGGTGACGATCAAAGCACCAAAAAACTACCCCACCCCCCCCACCCTTTCATGCATTCATGATGGAACATAATACCTATCATATGCATTTGATTTTTTAATTGTAGCGTGTGTAGGGACGGAACGCCAATTTAGTATAATACACGTTGGGGGCTATTACCAGCCTCCCATGAATTACCCTAAAACTAGGGATGTCCGATATTATCGGCCGACCGATATTATCGGCCGATATCGGCAGTAAAATGTGATATCGGAAAATATCGGTATCGGTTTAAAAATAAAAATAAAAATAACAATATTTGTTATATATCCAGTGAAATTATTAGTTTATTATTCAGTTTTTTGGACGGGGAAACCCTGCATATATCGGTATCGGTTGATATCGGTTGATATCGGTATCGGAAATTAAGAGTTGGACAATATCGGAATATCGGTATCGGTAAAAAAGCCAATATCGAGCATCCCTACCTAAAATAATGGCATCCCTACCTTTCACCACGGTATAAAACGGGAATGTATGGATGAAAAAATTATTTCTTTTTCACATATTGAACGATAGATACTCAATGTCAAATGGGCAATAGTATTGAATCCATAGCTATAATATATAATATAGTTATAGCCCTGCAAACACTGCCACGTATTCCTATACTTTAGAACGCTGGCCTTTCAACCACAGTACACAGTGCCCTCTGGCGCTGAATGAGTTAATAATAATAATAATAATAATAATAATAATAATAATAATAATAATAATAATAATAATAATAATAATAATAATAATAATAATAATAATAATAATAATAATAATAATAATAATAATAATAATAATAATAATAATAATAATAATAATAACAAACTGGCTGGATGCAGGTGAATTGTTGAAATACTGAGTGTATTTATGTAGGCAGGTATGAGGACAGACAAGAGCACCCTGGCTTATCTACTGACTGGCAGAACAAAACTATCACATGTGGATGAAACTAAGGCTAACAAATACCACAGCCTATTCACGTAGGAACAACAACTTACTTCAACTAGTGATCCGACAGCACTGCACAGGGGACAGCAAACATAAACACACAGGGAAAATAACGAGCTGAGACGGGTGATTACAAACAAGCTGGTGAGAACCAAGAGGGAGAGACACTAGGGAGAAATCACACTCCTACGCAGAGCTGTCTGTGCATCGCAGCCTCCAAAACACCTCTGCCCAAGCGGGCAGAACATGTACCAAATCTGCACATCCGCGATCAAATTAGTCTGAAAGAAATGCGGCTATAACATTGGGTGTATACAGAGTAAGCAAACTTAATTGTTTCCATGAACACAGTGAATAAATAAGGCTGCACAGACACAGTGAAATAAAATTATTTGGTAAATGGCTGCTTTTTTATATAGCGCTTTTATCCAAAGCGCTTTACAATTTGTTACTCACATTTTACCCATTCACTCACACATTCACACACCGACGGCGGAGGCAACCATGCAAGGTGCCAACCTGCTCATCGGGAGCAATTAGGGGTTAAGTGTCTTGCTCAAGGACACATCGACACGCTGCCCGGGAGGAGCGGGAATCAAACCGGGAACCTCCGGATTGCCAGACGACTGCTCTACCTCCCAAGCCACTGTCACCCCATTTAAATTATTTAACTTTTAAATAATTGTAATTATTTCAGTTCTTATATGAAAGAGAGTAAGAGACTAAACAATAATGGGTGGGGCACAATAATAATATAGGGAGCAGGAGAAAAGTCCATGTCCTGGGAGAATTGGGGAGACTAGGGAGCGGGAGAAAAGTCCATGTCCTGGGAGAAGTGGGAACACTAGGGAGCGGGAGAAATGGGCAAGGGCTGATGAATGAAAGGGACTGTGGGGGCAGATAGTGACATTTAACCATTTTTAGAGGATGTGGAGAAACGTTACTTCACAAAACTCAACGTGAGTAAGTGGCGCAGTGGGCAAGGCGCTCACCACTAACGCAGGAGATGCTGGGTTAGAGCCCAGCTCTCGGTGTTGCTTCCAGCTTGGCTGGTCGTTCATACTAATATGAACGACTGATAACTAGAACCAAAAGGAGAGAGCCCATTAGTCCAGTCTTAGCCGCTTTACACTGGCTTCCTGTAACATTTAGAATTGACTTTAAGGTCCTTCTCCTTACATACAAAGCTCTAAATGGACAGGGACCTAGCTACATCGCCAACACTCTAATAAATTACACACCAGCAAGAACACTACGATCATCAGCTGCTGGACTACTAGAGGCTCCCAGAAGCAGTCAAAAGAGGATCGGTAATGCAGCCTTTATCAACTATGCCCCAAAACTATGGAACAAACTACCCCAAAACATCAGGGAAGCCAACTCGCTAGACATCTTTAAAAGACAGCTTAAAACCTATCTCTTTGCTCAGGCATTTCACTGATAGATATCTGCTACCACCTAGTGGCAAGAGGAAACATCAGGGATATCCTGACACAACTTGTATTTATTCTTACCCTGCCTACTCTTTTACACTGCCTATCAAATTCATGTGTCGGTTATTGCACTTTTTACTTCTTACTGATGACTATTTTTAAACTGAATCATTTTAAACTATTCTTATTATTTGCTAGATCCAAATGTGAAACACTGTGATTATTTGTTCATGAATTACAGGAGTATTACTGAATAGAGAGCCTATTAGGATGCTAGATCCTAATGTGCCATATCTTGCTATGCTCGCTCATGCCTGTATTTTTTATGTCCGTTCTATTTTATAATTTCTTTTTTACTATTTTTAAACTGAATCATTTTAAACTATTTTTACTATTTGTGTTACTGAAAACTGTAAGCGGAGAGCCTATTGGGATGCTAGATCCTAATGTGAAACACTGTGATTCTACCTGTCTATCTTTTTATGCTCGCTTATGCCTGTATTTTTTACTGTTGTGAAGCACTTTGAACTGCAACCTCTGTATGAAAAGTGCTATACAAATAAAGTTATTATTATTATTATTAATACAATTGGCAGTATTAGGGCAGGGGGTGGGAAAGCCGGTGGGTGGGGATCAGATGTTGTGGACAGCGACTCCTACAGGTCGGTTGGTGCGCCTGTACAGCAGAATCAGGAAGTATCGGGGGCAGCGTGAGCCTCCCACGCGTTACTCCTCGCCACTGAGAGATTGCACTGTACAGGTGAAAAGATGCGATGGCTGCCTAATCGTGTACCGGAGGGGACACGTGATGCAAGGCTTCGTCCACATTGCAGCCGACCAGTGGGAGGCATGGTCTACCAACGTTCGAGACAGGGGAGGGAAGAATTGGATAATACGAAATTGGGATGGGAGAAAAATAGAAAATGGGGAGAAAAAGTAGATAAAAAAAATGAATAAATAAAACTCAACGTGACAAATTGTCTAGGCACAGCAAATGCCACTGTGACTTTCAGTCGGCAAAGCAAAAAATAGATAGCAGTGCTGGTAGTGTTCAGGCTCGCCACGGTTCAAATACAAACAAATTCGAATATCCACACAAGAGCAATATCAATCAATACAAGTATTTATTGAATTCAGGGCAGAATCCAGAGGGAAAAAGCAAAAGAATAGTCGTGATTCAGTCCGAGGTCAAAAACGCAACAACTCCAACCTCACCTCCGCTCCACCACTTACTCCTGACTAACCAAGTGGCTTTGTAGTGTGTGTGTGTCTGGGGTGTGTGCATGTGAGATGTGTGTGAACTAATTATGCGCAGGTGTATTCTATCAGTACTAATGAGCTAGTGTGTGTGTGCATGTGAGATGTGTGTGAACTAATTATGCGCAGGTGTATTCTATCAGTACTAATCAGCTAGTGTGTGTGTCGGGAGTGTGTGCATGTGAGATGTGTGTGAACTAATGCTGTGCAGGTGTATTCTATCAGTTCTAATCAGCTAGTGTGTGTGTGCATGTGAGATGTGTGTGAACTAATACTGCGCAGGTGTATTATATCAGTAGTAATTAGCTACCTAATTGACTGTACTCCTCCTGTGGCAGAAGTATCTCCCATCCTTCACATATCCATGGGAGGGGGGAGGAGATCTGTCACAGTATACAGTATGTACTGCGCACCTATGTGTTCCACTGCGTTCCACTGTCAAACATCTCTGCCCAAACAGGAAGTAAACTAGAAGAAGTATTTCATTGTCATGCAGATTAACATGCGAGACGAGGGCGGCTATGTGGTGTAGTGGGCAAGGCGCTCGCCATCAATGCTGGAGACGCTGGGTTCGAATCCAGCTCTCAGCGTTGCTATCAGCTTGGCTGATCGTTCATACTAACACAATTGGCAGTGTTAGGGGTGGGAAAGCTGATGGGTGGCTCCTGGGCATTGTGGACAGCGAACCCTACAGTTCGGTCGGGGCGCCTGCACAGCGAGGGTAGGATCTGGAGGGAGGTAGTGTGACCTTCCACACGTTACACTCTCCCGGTGAGAATCTGCGCTGCCAGGCTGGCTGCCGGCTGGCTCCACATGCGTCGGAGGAAAGCATGTGACAGTCTCCGGCCTCCCGGACCAACAGTAGGGGGGGGTGCGCAACAACCAGGAAGGGGGTTGGGAATTGGCATAACGACTAAACAGTAGGATGGGAGAAAAATCAGAAAAAAGGAGGGGGGGAAAAGAGAAATAAAAAAAAAAACATGCGAGATGGGCGACCCACAGGAACACACACACATGCACTGAGTTGCCGATGAAATGTCTCTCTGCACTTTTTCCATCCCATCGCCCCTCCTGTCCCCCCAAGGGCAGCCGGGAGCAGACACGGGCTGCAGCGTGGGCCACGCCAGGGGACCAATCCAAGTGCTCCTGTCCGTCTTCATCAGGGTCGCGACAGCGTTAGCCATCTGTTCTGCATGTTTTTCCATTGGGTTTATCTTATTGGGAGGGGAAACCCTTGCGAGCACGGGTACCTGGCAACGTGGCAACCAGGTTCCCAAGCGGGAATCAAACCCAGGACCTTCTAGCTGTGAGGCGATAGAGTTAACCACTACACCACCATGCCGCAACTAACCGGTGGTTCCTTTACGTATTATTTACCCTTAACACATTGGTCGCCAAAATCACTTTTCAGCGTTATTGCCCGCCATGCGTTGATCGCCAACATCGCTGTACAGCGTTTTTGAGATCAATATTACATTTTTTCGCCATGGCATTCATAATTCATCCACCCAACCCCCGATGCCCTAACAGGACCCTAGATGGGACTGCAACGGCTCAATACCGCCGCCTGGTGGATGGTCGGGCGAGTTACACTCTCGCAAAAACCGGAAGTGTCATCGGTGCATCGAGGAAATTCCTCCGGCAGTCACATCTCGCTACGGGACTCCTGTCAGACACTATAGTACATATGGATCGCTTTCTAAACTTAATAATCGATAAGCGTTTATTGCGCCATACAAACCGGAAATGGACCTAGGCGATCGCCGTCGAATAATTGGGATCTTTCACCACCAGTCTCATCGGCCCACGGTAAGAGAACAGTAACGTTATTTTCAGCCCGATTGTTTATTCATTTCACTGCAAACCATCTGATCAATATATCACCCATACTACATAAAGCCGTTACTGATGATCAAGGAATTATAAACGACCCCCCCCCCCCTTTCCTCCACGCATGATGAAGCATAATGTATACCGATCATATACATTTGAATTTTTTAATATATCGTGTATGGGAAAGAAACGCCAATCGATAATCTATCATATGCGTTTGGGACTAGCGTTTTTGGAATTACAGCAGAAAAGATTAAAAACATACTTATATTCTCGAAGTATTAACAGAACAATGTATGAATGAAAAAGTATAACGTTCCCACATCCTGAACGATAGATAATCGATGTTGAATGGGCCATAGTAATGTCAATATAGCAATACAATTTTAAAAGTTATAGCCCTGCAAAGAATGTAAACATCTCCATAGGCTTTTAACGGTAGCAGAGAGGGGTATAAGATGGGCACAACCCCCGGCGGTCAATGTGTTAACACATTCATTACCAAAAACAATATTAAGTTTTTGGGCGCCAACCGTTCAGTGCCAAAAACGTTTTTGGACAGTTTGATCTTTTTACTTTGATCCCCGCTCTACAGACCTGCCGGGAGCGATCTGCATCATTTAGGCACGTCCCCACACATTAGAACTGCATTCTGATCGACTATCACCAGGTGGCAGTATCGTCCGTGTCTGAACTGCAATGGCTTGGGGGTTGATAGTCAGCTTCACTTTCATTTTCTCCTAGGTTAGTGGCCCCTCCTTCTGCTGGGACAGAAATGCACAGTGCTTGCCTCGGAATTCCGTTGCCTAAGCGTATTTGACCATCGAAACGTGTATAGACATATACACTGGTAATCGCTGTGGCGATGTGATCACTTGGAATTATTGTTATTGGAATACCTTCCGGCTAAGGTAAGGTACATTCTATGTCTATTTGACCGAATCTGAAACGTGTTTTTCTAACGATCACGGTCCTGTGTTTCACCGGACGAAAAACATGGTCGGCAAACACGATCAGAGTTTTGAGTTAAAACGACCCCCCCCCCCCCCACCCCCCTTGATGATTTTGTGATGGTATATATATATACACGTCATATATCTTTGATTTGGGAGTATTTGGAGTTTCATGGGATCAGTCAGAGCGGTTTGGGCGTATTGCACATAACACGTTTTATCTCTTGATCTATATAAAAAGACTGGATTATCTTGGAAATGCGCGATGTTTAGAGTGTAATAAACTACGAACTACAGCGTGTGGAAACAAACTATTATTCCCATCTTGCACTACAAGTAACGTTTGTCAAAAGGAGCCACACCATGTCCCCACAGCTGTAATACAGAACACACAGCTTCGCAAACATAGTGAAACGACCACGGAAAAGACTATAAGGCTGGCACCCTCACAACACAACGCGCAAAGAGCGTGGCAGTCAAAGTGTTAACATATTGAATAAATAATACTCTATTATTGTTCCCCCATAAATATTGTAGTATATTTTATAAATAAGAACAGAATATTTTTAGAATATATATATTTTTTTATCTCAGTGTCTTCTGGAGCCTTGCTTATTCACTGTGTCCATGGAAACAACGATGAATGCAGCCATAAAGGTATGGTTTCCTTACGCAGAAAAGACATAGCACTCTAGTCGGTTTACTAATAACTACATCACTACATAACTCATAAATGTTCAGACAAGCTTAATTCTTTGTTATTAGTGATAATCTGTAATATACACCCAATTCAACGTTATAGCTGTGTTTTCTTTCAAAATACTTTGGTCGTGTATGTCCCGGTTTGGTAAAGAAATCGTTGTCGTCTTGGGTGTTTCGGAGGCTGTGGTGTAGATACAGCTCTGCATAGGAGTGTGATACATACCTGCAAGGAATCGGATGTGGTTTCCTCCGCCCTTCTCCGTGTATTAATGGAGGATGCAACCACTGAGCAGCTGGTAACACCAGGGAGACTATCAAACAACTACAGGCATTTCCCCATGCATCCGTGCTGCTCCGCCTTCCTCTACCTCTCTCTTCAAACGACAAACATCTGAGACCTCGCTTGTCCTCAACATGCCCTTAAACCACACTCTGCATTTATGTAAATTAGTTATGCAAACACATTGATGATGCAACAGTCAATTTATATGCAGATGCTACCATAATATATTGCTCTGCTCATACCATATCTGAGACTGTAGTTAAATAACTAAATGCATTCAATACCATTCAAAATAATCTGATTCAGTTTAAACTTGTTCTTAGTGCAGATATAACTAAGCTGATGTTTTTTCTAAATAATAAAGACAGTGTTCCACTATATCTTGAAACACGTAAACGTCATATTGTTAGGGATAGTGTTGGCGGAGAACCCAAGCGCAGAACACGACGAGGAGAAAAGGCAATAGGCAGAACGAGACGAGGAGCCAGGGGTGAAGTGTATCAAAAATATAGTTTACTTAAAAAAGGGTAGCAACAAAACAAGGAATCTCTCAAACGAGAGCAGGTACAAAAACATAACAGAAAAACCACAGCAGAGCTGGTAGGGGAAAGGCACACAATCTAACTACAAATAAAACACTAACAAAACGAGACAAACCTTACACGAAAACAAAGATGGTGGAAACAAACAAAAACACTAACACTTACTGACAAAGGGAGTAGGCTCACGGGAGAACAAGGTACAGCACAGAGAACATGGACGAGGAAGCAACAGCCAGGAATAGTAGACATCAACAGCAGACAGACCAGGAATACAAACAGCAGTAGCAAACATGGACACCAAACAAGGAACCGAAACAATGAACCGACACTGGAGGGCAGGGAACACATAGGGAACAATTAACACATGAGACACAGCAGGGCAATCAGCAAACAAGACACACATGGGGACAGGACAGACTGAACACACAGGGATAAAGGACTAAAGATAACACAAGGCTAAAACACATTGGAGACAACACTAAAGACCTAACCTATATATATGGGGGTTATGTATGTTATCTGTATGTATATAGGCTTGTTTTGGTTGTTGCTGTCCTCTGTCTCCCTCCTGTGTCTCAGTATCTGTCTCTCAGGTGTTCTCCTCCTATCCAGTCACCAGCAGCAGCTGGTCAATCAGCATCTCACTCCAGTCCAGCAGCAGCTGTGGCTAATCTACAATCAACCTCTACACCCCTCCACTATTATCCCAGTATCTGTGTCAGTTCCCTAGCTCTCTGGTTCATTGTGGTGGTAAAGAGCTCTCTGTATCTTTTGGTGGTAAATATCTCTCTGTATATTTTGGTGGTAGAGCTCTGGCTTTTGGTGCTTTTTGGCAGAGCTGGTAAGCTCTGGTTTGTTGCACTGGTGGTTTCTAGAACCTTATCTTTAGTGTGTTGCTTTTGGGGTATGTTTTGTAGAGTTGGTGAAGGCTCTGGTACTTTGCAATGTTAGAATAGGAAATATCTTTTGTGTTAGCCTTTATAGTGGAGCTGTGTCTTGTGGTGTAGAGCTGGTGACAGAGCTCTGTTTCATTGTATTGTGTTTAGGAGTCTTTATAGTTTGTGTACATTTCTGTCTAACCCCAACCTGTATTTGTACATTTGTTTCCCTGTTCACCCAGCCTATGGTATGCCTTTCTTGTATAATAACATTTTGTTTTCGCACACAGGGACATTGAGGACAGGAAGATACCCTGGGGTCTACATTTTGCATCACGTATGTCACCTGATGTTAGAGACACCAGCTTAGAGTGAGCACCAACCACCTGTACTTTTGGGCATTCGGCGCCTGTAAAGGGAGGGGTGGGTTTTCTTTTCCTTTTTGAATATTGATTTTGGTGCCACTGGTAGTCCTCCTTGCTCTCTGTGTTGCTGAGTTTTTGTTTTGTGAAATAAACACTATTATTTTGGCAAACTGTTTCATGGTTTTGTGTCACTACACCCTCACCTACCATGTCTGTGGCCTTGTGTTGCGGCCCCTTACTGGGGTGCGTAACATACTGTAATGTTGTAAGTTATGTGTTCGGACCCCAGGAAGAATATTCTTTCACCCATGGGTGTAGACTAATGGGGATCCATTTAAATAAACAAACACGTGATTGGGTTCAGTTCTTATTTATTTATTTATGTTTGGACATGGTTCGTTGAGTCATTACTATGTAAACCGTGATTGTTAACTCATTCCGCGCCAGACCCGATGATAGTCGGGTTAACTCGCCGTTTTTTGGCCGTTTTTTCTTTTATTCGATATTTCCATTCATTATCCATCCAGGGAGCCTGGTGTTATAGTAGTCTGAGATCCCAAAAGTGCAATACCGGCCGCATCCTACCAGGCGGCAGATCTTAAGGTAAGGGCTATATGATATCAATCTTGCGTTGATCAAAGCATGCCTTCATTGCGATCCGAGCGTATGTGTGTAATGTTAGTCCATAACGTATTCCGTTGGTGACGATCAAAGCACCAAAAAACTACCCCACCCCCCCCACCCTTTCATGCATTCATGATGGAACATAATACCTATCATATGCATTTGATTTTTTAATTGTAGCGTGTGTAGGGACGGAACGCCAATTTAGTATAATACACGTTGGGGGCTATTACCAGCCTCCCATGAATTACCCTAAAACTAGGGATGTCCGATATTATCGGCCGACCGATATTATCGGCCGATATCGGCAGTAAAATGTGATATCGGAAAATATCGGTATCGGTTTAAAAATAAAAATAAAAATAACAATATTTGTTATATATCCAGTGAAATTATTAGTTTATTATTCAGTTTTTTGGACGGGGAAACCCTGCATATATCGGTATCGGTTGATATCGGTTGATATCGGTATCGGAAATTAAGAGTTGGACAATATCGGAATATCGGTATCGGTAAAAAAGCCAATATCGAGCATCCCTACCTAAAATAATGGCATCCCTACCTTTCACCACGGTATAAAACGGGAATGTATGGATGAAAAAATTATTTCTTTTTCACATATTGAACGATAGATACTCAATGTCAAATGGGCAATAGTATTGAATCCATAGCTATAATATATAATATAGTTATAGCCCTGCAAACACTGCCACGTATTCCTATACTTTAGAACGCTGGCCTTTCAACCACAGTACACAGTGCCCTCTGGCGCTGAATGAGTTAATAATAATAATAATAATAATAATAATAATAATAATAATAATAATAATAATAATAATAATAATAATAATAATAATAATAATAATAATAATAATAATAATAATAATAATAATAATAATAATAATAATAATAATAATAATAATAATAATAATAATAATAATAATGTTATTATTATTATTGTTAATATAATCCCAAAGGGAAGGCAGAACATGGAGCTACAGTAACTTTGTCCTTTTCAACACCAGACAAAGCTGAAAGGATCTTTTGGGACGGCTAGCAAATGGTGCTGACCCTGTGTGATTGTGTGTTTCACAGGGTAAATCGATCTTTATACGGTAGGCCCATCAGGATCCTTGTATCAAGGACATCTATCTCTCCAGCTTTTACTGTAGAACAGTTTATGTAACACTAGAAAAGAAAGAAACACAACACTAAACTGGAGGCATTGGAAAGAGGATGTTTTAATTTAGACGCATGAGAGTACAGGGGAAATTATGCAAAAGCAGAACAAGAGAACGTGAATTATTAAAGTGGTAACTTCGGTTGAAGTTGAAGAACTTTGTCGGGGAAGCTGTGCAACGACAAACTCCATTTCTCTTTTACAAATACAACGGGGACGTCATTTGTCTTTCTCTCTCCGCACGCCGGGCCTCTCGAACACCCAAAGCGAGGAGTGTATCGTTGTGTAACACCGGCACAGCGAGAATTCCCTTTGCATGGGCGAGCAAGATCAGCCATGCCTGAAAGAGTATCCTATATACACTAACCCAGAGTGATTGCGCTGGGGATAATGCAGCCACTGTTAGTCCCAGAAGAGAGAGGGGGGGGGGGGGGGGGGGGGGGGGGTGCGGGGACTGTCATTGGCAAAAGCCTTGGCAAGGAGAGGGAATCAGGAGGATCTGCCGAAGCTTGTGTCTGTAAAGGATCAATAGACAGATAAAAGCTCCTCATCGCCTCTTAACAATCAAGCTTCATCCTTTATCCCCCCCCCCCCCCCACACACACACACACACAAACCTCTCCATCTTCATCTTCATCTTCATCTGCAACAGAGCCACCTACACACTGCAGAGTGTCGTTGTTGTATATCATAATGGGATTAAAATGGTCTCACCACAGAGAATTAAGGGGCGTTTTCATATTAGGTATTCTTGCATCATCGTAGCGCCCCCCCCCCCCCCCCCCGTCCCCCCCGTCCCCCTTCTCCACTCCCGCGCCACTCAGCTTTATTCACATTAGTAATGTTTTTTCGTACCCAAGTACACTTGTGCATCTACACTCTCCAGTACAGTAGGTGGTGGTACAGTATGCGCGTAGTTGGTTTTTTTGCGATCCGCCAATACACACAAAGAAGAAGAAGAGTACACTTGTTATCAACTACGCAACTTTAGTTTATGTTCAGTGTAGCTATAGTGGACTAGACTATTAATATTCCATATACCATCTTGTTCTCCATGATATTATTTATTGTTGGTTTTATTTGTATATATTGTAAGAGCCAGTGAATAAACATTCCAACAAGCCGTTTAGTGAACCTCTCCTGGCTGTTAGCGACCCTCTCCTGGCTGTCCAGCATCACCTGGACCATGTTGCCACAGGCACAGGCACGCGTGGCACCGCTGGTGGACGGTCGGGCTAACCAGTACTGCCCCCCCCCCCCCCCCCCCCATCCACCAGTACTGCCCCCCCCCCCCCCCCCGTCCACCACCGCCGCTGCCCCCCACCCAACATTCCACTGCTCATCTTGCCCGGACAACAGACTGCTGTCCAAGTCCCACAGTGATTAATTGCACGGATATAGGATGAATGTAGCTCCAGTGTAGAAAAGGAAGCCAATCACAAGTCCCCAAGCCCATACAAACAGAGTCAAGCTTTGAACTGTGCCTACTATTATTGATCTTTTGGAGACAATGTCAAGAACAAACTTCTCGCCCCCGTCTTCCTACTTTATCAGCTACATGGTTGTGTTGGAATGGGACAGTGAATAGTTATGACGTCACATTTTGAATAGCAGTCGTTTTCACAGCTGATGCAAACCGCACCCAAGTACACATGAACCGTGACCGGGTACAGTACACAGTGTTCACACTGATCAAACGAACTAGACTTTGGTGGTGCGGCTGGGTAGCGCAGCAGACTAAGCGCTCGCCTACCACCGCAGAGACTCTGGGATCAAATCCAGCTGTTGGCGGTACCTCCGGCTTGGTCAGTCATCCCTACTAACATAATTGGCAGTGTTAGCGGGTGGGAAGCCGGTGGGGTATGTACGCTGGTCGCGTCGGGCGCCTGCTCAGCAGGGAAGGGATCCGGGGGAGATAGTGTGACCCTCCCACGCGTTACACTCCCCCAATGAGAGTCCTCGCTGTCAGGTGAAAAGAAGCGGCTGGCTGACTCCACATGTATATCGGAGGAAGACATGTATATAGTCTTCTCCCTCCCCAGGCCGACAGTAGGGCGCAAAAGCGTGCAACGACCAGGAAGGGAATTGGCATAACGACTAAATTGGGATGGGAGAAAAATACGTAAAAAAAGGGGGAGAAAAAGTAGATACAAAAAAAAAGTGTACTCAGATCCGGGAGAGAAAATATTTTGTTCTCTGGATGGGAGTGAACTCATACTGTATTCACTCTTGTTAATACTCAGAGTCGGTCTAACAAATGATTTCCTTTCCTAGAACGCTGTCCTGAACAAATGAATAGACAAATGAGGGGCATAAGTAGCCACCTGCTTAGACTAGACTCTTAACTCTTTCTCTGCCACGCTGGGAATGGGATATGGCTATGTGCTGCTACACATTAACATATTGGGTGCCAGTTGTACGCCGCCATGCGTTGAGTGCCAATGACGAGAAATCTCGTTATTTAATCGTTATTTCTTTTATTAGCGATATCCATTAATTTTTCATCCATCCAGCCTCACGTTATCATTGGGACTGGCTCTGAGCTCGAGAAGGGAAAATACCGCCCCCTATCGTCTCCCAGATGGTATTGCACCCATTGGAATGGAGTCAATGGAAATGCATGAGAAAAAAAAACTCCGGGCTCCACATTTTACTTCTGAGCCATGTAACCTGAGACTAGTGCATTCATTGAGTCAACCGAAAGCAGCGTGGATTATCTGTTTCGAGGTCTAACGTTGGATCAATAAACGCGATCGGTATTTGGAATGGCGATCAGGAATTGGATTCATCTTTTTGCAGAACATCTGATGTGAGGTAAGGACTTTATTTTACCAGTCTTGGGGTAATCAGATGTTTTTACACAGATTTCACAACGTGTCTCATATGTGTGTATGTGTGTGTGCGTAACGTTAGCGCCAGGCACTGCATAAATAATCGATTTTTCAGCCCGCTTCTCTAGCATGCATAAGTACACATATACTATCGATAATCTAGCGTTTATTTGAAAACGATTCATAAATAGGCCGAAAAATTACAACGTGTTTTGTGTATTCCAGTAAAGGGCTATTTTCGCGGATTTTTCTGGAATCACTCGAAATCTTCAAAACTATACTCGTATTCAAAATGGTATAAAACGGAAATGTACTGATGAAAAAACAATTTCATACACGTTGACTGCAAGCAAGTCATTGATAAGCAACGGTTGTATTAGACATATAATTTAAGATATAGTTTATGCGTTCGCAAATATCCCCGTCCTCTCATTGACTAAAGCTCTGGCACTCAAGCGATAAATAGCGCACCCCCTGCTGGCAACCAATGTGTTAAACCAATGGAGTCGGTCACCTTGTTTGCAGGGCTATAACTATCTTCTATATTATAGCTATGGATGCAATACTATGGCCCATTTGACATCAAGTATCTATCGTTCAAGATGTGAAAAAGAAAAAAAAGATTCCATTCACGTTTTATACCGCGGTGAATATAAGTATGGTTTTAGAGCGGTTTAGGGTAATTCCTGGGAGGCTAGTAATAGCCTGCAACGTGTATTATATTAAATCCATTGGCATTTTGTCCCTACACACGCTACTTAAAAATTCAAATGCATATGATCGTTATTATGTTCCATCATGAATGCATGAAAGGGGGGGGGGGTCGTTTCTGATTAATTGATTGTCAATAACGGCATTCGTTAGTACAACAACATACGCTGATCAGGGTGATGGCTATGAAAACAAGGCACAATCAAGCTGAAATTGACGTTAAATTGCTCTTACCTGTGGCCGGTGGGATTCCAAAAAGAATATTCCAATTATTTGATTGCCATCTGGTAGATCGTATGTCCATTTGGCCCACAACATAACTCACCACAGCATAATGATTATTAGAAAAGTTCGCCCGGACCAATATAATCGACGTACAGAGAGTTTCAAAGGAAGTGCAATACCGGCAGCATCTCCACCAGGCGGCGGTATTGGTATCAATTGGTATTGACTTTTGCGATCTCAGACTCATTCCCTATGGTAACACCAGGCTCCCTGGATGGATAATGAATGGAAATAGCAAAACATTTAAATAAAGATCAAATAACGTATACGTGGTTGGTTTTCAAATGATGGCACGCAATAACATATATAATCGCTGTTGGCAGGTTAAGGTTTGACTGGTAGACTCTAGCGCAGAGAGACAAACAAGACTACTGAACTGGTTCCAATGGTGATTAATGTAATAGGCACAGAGTAGTCAGACAAGCGAGGGGTCGTAGACGAGGCCGGGTACTCAGACAGTCCAGAGGGTAATCAAGGAGAAGCGTAGTCAGACAAGCGAGGGGTCGTAGACGAGCCGATGGTCATACACAGGATCCAGAATGAGAGCAGGGAGGGGAGCCAGGTAGAGGACTGTTGACAAAGAGGACAAGCCAGGATTAGGCAAGGCAAGACAGGTACGGGAATAAACAGGAATGAGCACAAAACTATGACTGACTGGGTTAGCTGAAACTACAATCTGGCGCCGTCTTGCAGTATGAGCTGGGTATTAGTAGCCGGATAATTGGATGATCGCCAGCAGCTGTGGATGCTTGGGACCTGCCTCCACACCAGGTTCCAATCCTGCAATTAGTCACACATACCCATACCCACACTGAGACAACGAGACTAGGAGACAGAGGACATGACATCAGATACCACCACCGGTAACGGATAGCGGCACATCCCTAGATATGAGGTTTCTCTCGGACACAGAGGAGATGTACGAGACCAAAACACTTCTGCCAGACAACGCTAATGGCCTCATATCGCGGTGAGTGGTTTGTTTCCCCTGCCCGATTGATTCGTCATCTCTAGGACTGAGCTACTCATCTGTCACCCCAGAGTTCTTCCCGGACACGGGAGGTAGGATGACCCCCCCGCTGAACGCAATGAGGATGTCACCCTGGTACAGAGAGAGGGAAGACTTAGTCTACTGTTGACGGTGAGGTCAGATCTTTTTATCTTCTTGATGTGTCTGTGAGGTCAAAGCTTTTATCTTCATCATGTGTCGCATCATCATGACGCATCTTTAGTTGCGTCTGTGTATGTGTGTGAGATGGATGGATGGATAGATAGATAGATAGATAGATAGATAGATAGATAGATAGATAGATAGATAGATAGATAGATAGATAGATAGATAGATAGATAGATAGATAGATAGATAGATAGATAGATAGATAGATAGATAGATAGATAGATAGATAGATAGATAGATAGATAGATAGATAGATAGATAGATAGGAACAACCAATGGCCAATTTTCTAAATAAAAAGGTGAAAGATACGTTATGAACACCATTTCCAGTGGTCTTCCCTGTGCAGGAGAAGCTCAAGCAGGGACAGAAGCTCAAGCAGAGACAGAAGCTCAAGCAGAGACAGAAGCTCAAGCAGGGACAGAAGCTCAAGCCGGGACAGAAGCTCAAGCAGGGACAGCTGCATTTATTGCTGTGGAGAGGTGTGAAGTCGAGAGGTGGTGCAAAGAGGGGGGGAGAGAGAGAGGGTTGGAGAGGCTGCTGGAGAGTGTGGGTTATGGGGAGCGATCCACTATCCAGCCCTGCTGGGGACTCCTAGTCTTCATCCCTCACCTCCGGGAAGACACAGGCCCCGGGAAGATATCTGAGGGCAGGCAACCTCTGAAGCAGACGACCAAAGGCCCAGATAAGGTGATCAGACTGATGCAGTGATAGTTTAAATGAAAAATGTTTTCCCTTTAAAGGACTGAGTGCGTCGTCACTCAGGTTTTTATTTCTGGCTCCACAAAACCTAAACGTATCAAGAAGGAGAAATTCCAAAGCATCACAAACATTCCTGTACACAGCTGTGTTGTAAAAACCTATTCTAAAGTCATGCAGCATTTTATTAGCAGTGTTCAGTGTTCTTTTTGGAAGTGGGCGAGCGCCCCTACCCTACATTTGGTAGTAAAATGCTTGCTAGAAAAGAAAGAAGTGGTTGGGAAATGAGTCTTTGGGGCTTCTTTGAATTCATCAGCAAGGGGGATCCTTCTCTGGACCAATGATGTATCAATCCTCAGCCTAGGTCATTTCTGACCAATCGCAGTAGCAACAGCAAGCTGCTGTTCTCACATGGGTAAAGGTCAACAAAAGACTAGTGATATTATCCAGCCCACAGCTTGGCAAGTCTATTGGCTGGTGCCTGCACCCACACAAGCCTCCTGAGGAAACCACTACCATCCCATGACTCACAAAAGTCATACCACATATTGGGTTGTGACAGGGAGGACACAGAGGAGGAACACAGAGGAGGAACATAGAGGAGGAACACAGAGGAGGAACACAGAGGAGGAACACAGAGGAGGAACATAGAGGAGGAACACAGAGGAGGAACACAGAGGAGGAACACAGAGGAGGAACATAGAGGAGGAACACAGAGGAGGAACACAGAGGTGGTTCCTGGACAACAGACCTGCTGAGAATGGGTGCAGGGTGGTTCTAGAACAACAGACCTGTTGAGAGTGGGTGCAGGGTGGTTCTAGAACAACAGACCTGTTGAGAGTGGGTGCAGGGTGGTTCTAGAACAACAGACCTGCTGAGAGTGGGTGCAGGGTGGTTCTAGAACAACAGACCTGCTGAGAGTGGGTGCAGGGTGGTTCTAGAACAACAGGCTTGTTGAGAGTGGGTGCAGGGTGGTTCTAGAACAACAGACCTGCTGAGAGTGGGTGCAGGGTGGTTCTAGAACAACAGACCTGCTGAGAGTGGGTGCAGGGTGGTTCTAGAACAACAGGCTTGTTGAGAGTGGGTGCAGGGTGGTTCTAGAACAACAGGCTTGTTGAGAGTGGGTGCAGGGTGGTTCTAGAACAACATACCTGCTGAGAGTGGGTGCAGGGTGGTTCTAGAACAACAGACCTGCTGAGAGTGGGTGCAGGGTGGTTCTAGAACAACAGGCTTGTTGAGAGTGGGTGTAGGGTGGTTCCAGGACGATGGGCCCTCTGAGAGTGGGTGTATAGGGTAGGGCTGGGCGATATATAGAGTATACTCGATGTATCGCGGCTTGTTCTACGTGAGATGTAGTAAATTACTATATCGTGAACATCGAGTATATGTTGTCACGTCGCGGCTGATATGAGACTTGCTTTAGTGCAGAGCGTTCCTCTCATTTCATTATAGACAGACCAGCGCGGACCTTCAATGACATGCAATGGGCTAACGTTAGCTGCTAAGTTAAACCATAATAGGCTAAGCTAACTAGCGTTAGCTCTTAGCTGCTAGCGTTAGCTCAAAGCGGACTCCACGACACTAGTTCCATTCGTGGGAAAATGGGGTGGGTTATATTGACGACGCTTGACAACAGAGGTTTAAAGATAACTTCATATTTATTGGTTATTCGTTTCTTGCATCCAGTTTCAATCTCCGTGTGTTCAACTTCCTGTGTTTACATTCGAGTGTGACATCATCGCCTACGGCAGCTAAATACGCTCAAAACGCAAACGCGTTCTCTCACTCTCTCTCTCTCTCTCTCTCTCTCTCTCTCCATTCAATGATTTAAAGTGGCCAAACGTTACAGTATAAATACTAACTGGATAGTTGATGATATAAACATTTCATTTCATTATCTGAAATATTCTAAAAAAGTCTGCTATAAGCCATTATCCCATTGTAAGGCTTTGTGTGTGATTATTATTTTTATTATTATTGTAAGGCTATTTGTGTGTGTTTGGCTAAAGTGGATAGAAAACACAGTAATGTGCAAAAGTCTTAGGCACCCAATAGTTTTTATATAAATTGTCTTAGTGTGTCAGTAGACTACTCTTAGTACATTTTCATTTAATTATTTTTTAAAGCGTCTTCATGGTTTAATAATGGAAACATATTTTGCAGGGACTTATTATAATCATCATATTGGCGTGACTGTATGCATCAAAGGGTTAAATCAAGCATTTGTAAGTGCTTTAGAGGAAATGTCAAAATATCGCGATATATATCGTGTATCGTGATATGGCCAAAAAATATCGCGATATCATTTAGAGGCCATATCGCCCAGCCCTAGTGTAGGGTGGTTCCAGGACGATGGGCCCTCTGAGAGTGGGTGTAGGCTGTATCTAGGCAACTTGTAGTAAACCTACCGCAACTGTGCATGCAAGTAGTGAAAACCTGAATTGAAAATCGATCTGAAGAATCACTGTGTAAATCGATAAAACAGCATGAAGCACTACTTACTGTAACGTGCTGTTGATTCCTTAGATGTCCGTTTAGACGTGCATGAATCTATAGAGGAGAAATGTGATGAAAATCAATGGCTGATTTATACTTTCACGTTTTGCAAGTCTATACAAGGCTAATTTAGGGTTCATGGTCAGAATGTCGTCGGAGCTGTGCCAGTGGTGGCGTTGTACTGTAAGCCACAGAACTATTGACTGAACATCAGAGACAGAATACGGCACTTGGGCACAGAACAATGTACTGTATGAACATTAAAGCAATGCACATGGAGCGTCTTGGGCATCTGTAGGGCTCTTCATGTCTCGTACATCTCCAATCTGTCAGCTACGCATTGGTCTCGCAGCCAATGCACAGACATGAGTTCCTACCAGTGATTGTCTGCAAAAGTCTGATTGGTTGGTTGGACACCTGAATGCAGATAATTATGAAAACTCCCAAGTGCTGTCCACACACAGTGTGTCCGCCACAGGCGCCAGACATGATAAGCAGCCTCGCAACTGACTGCCGTTGAACACAATGAGACCTGTAAAGACAGAAAGGGTGAATAAAAAGCAGATGGCTGATAACAGATATGAGTGGAAACAGCATGCTGGCTTTTATCTTTATCCTTTGAGTCAAAGCTGTCGGCGTGCAGCAGAAGATAACCAGCACAGTGGTCGTCAAACATTAACTAACTTCCCTCAGCAGTTGTCATGCCGGCATTGGCTTGTTTTGTCGAGTCTAGAATTCACACTCGCTGAATATGTGCAATCTTCTGTTAATATCTGTAGATTCCCTGTTGTTAATATGTCCGTTTGAGAATAATAACATGGTACTCGTTTAATGTTAATGTATGTATTCATATCTTGACAGGGTTATTGCTTTATATCTTTTATTTTTTTTTTTTTTTTTATAATTTTTTTCTTCCTTCTTTTTCCGTTTTTCTCCCATCCCAATGTTAGTCGTTATGCCAATGTATGTCTGTTAAAGGAACAGATTTGGAGATATTTTCAATTCCATGAAAATATATATTTTTTAAGTTCATCCAATCGTCAAATTTGACAAGTACAGTATTTAATATATAAAGCAATAAGGGCGGCCGGGTAGTGCAGTGGACCAAGCGTCTGTCTACCACCACAGAGACAGTGGGATCGAATCCAGCTGTGGTGCTTCCGGGTTGGCCGACCGTCCATACTAACACAATTGGCAGTGTTAGGGCTTGTGTCCACAGCGGACGTTTTATGAGTTGTCAGCTCCTTTCTGTCATTCATTTCTATGCTACAGACGAGACAGGCGCGCTCCTTTTCTCAGCGGCGCGCCTCGCGTTTTAGCGCTCTCGGCGGCAGCGTTTTTGGGCGGAGTGCTCCCAGCGCCTAAAGTTGAAACTAGTTAAACTTTTGGAGAGGAGCGCCGCTCATCAAGGTCACTTTTTCCGACCGACCAATCAACATCGAGCAAGCGGGGGCGCCTGCACAGCAAGGGAAGGATCTAAGAGAGGTAGTGTGACCTTCCACACGTTACACTCTCCCAGTGAGAGTCCGCACTGCCAGGTGAAAAGAAGCGGTGGGCTGGAGGAGAAAGCATGTGATAGTCTCCGCCCTCCCAGACCGACGGTAGGGGGTAGAGTGCGCAACGACCAGGAAGGGGATTGGGAATTGGCATAACGACTAACATTGGGATGGGAGAAAAACGGAAAAAGGAGGAAAAAAAGTATTAAAAAAAAAAAAAAAAAAAAAGCAATAACACTGTCAAGATATGAAGCAATAATTCCATTATTATGGTTATTCAAAATTATTTGTATACCCACTTGGCCATGAGGCAAGAATGGATTTGGCAGTAAATATGGGCAAACAGGTAATAGTAATAGGAGATAAGGTGGTCAACAGTATCAAACGCCTTCGACAAATCTACAAACAGGGCAGCACAATGCTTTCCTTTGTCAAGGGCTGATACAATGTAATTTATAACTACAGTAGCCGCAGAGATTGTACTGTGTAACGACCTAACATATTCCAGTTGACTGTATCTTTTTTGGAGGATTCGTTCAAAAGATATTCATACTTCCATTTGTCTATCTATGGCGGACTCATTCAGACTCATATATAAGTAATTCGGTTATGGGAGGGATCTGGGGTCACGTGGAGTGTGTTATACGAAATAACAATGGCTAACTCGACTGTTTCAGTTAATCAGAATCAAGATATTTGCATGCCATTGTATAATGAGAATTACTTGGACCTCAATGTCTCTAAGACTAAGGACATGATAATTGACTTCAGACACAACTCCGATCATCAAGCCAGTGTAGCTAGTGTAATTCACGACGAGGACATCCATATTGTTGAATCGTACAAATCCCTGGGAACTGTGTTTGACTGTAAACTGAAGTTCAACTTAGAGTCCAGAGGATCTACCTGCTGAGAAAGCTGAACTATTTTAATGTTAGGGTCGAAGATCCTGAGCACTTTTTATAGTTATTTTATTGAAAGCCTCTTAACTTTTTATTTTATCTGCTGGTTCAGTGGCCTATCTATTAACACTTTCAGCGCCAGCCGTTTGATCCATTCTTGTAGTCAATGGGCCACGCTTTAAAAGATAGGGATTTTTACTGTGCGTCACAATGTTTGCAGGGCTATATCTATATTCTATATTATAGCTATGGAGACAATACTATGGCTCATTTGACAGTCACTATCTATCGTCCAACATGTAAAAACGGGAAAAAGAAATGTCATCCCGTGGTGAATATTGTATAGTTTCAGAGTGAGCCTGGCTAATTCCTGGAAGCCGCGTTATGGAGCGCTATGTGAATTTTTCTAAAGGCGTTCGCGTTTCTTTCCTGGACACGCTACTGTTTACAAATCAAAGGTATATAATAGGTATTATGTTTCATCATGAATGCATCAAAGGGGTGGGGGGGGGAATTTTTTGATGCTCTGATCGCCAGCAACGGCATTCGTTTTGAATACTACATACGTTGATCGGCTGGATCGATGTGAAATCATTGTAGGATCAAGGTGGAATTGATGTCAGATAGTCCTTACCTTTGATCGGGGTTATTCCAAAAAGAATATTCCAATTGCCTGATCGCGATTTCCAATATTGATGTCCATCGGGTCCCTGACATGAAGTGGCACAAGATATGCCTCAAGTGTGCTGAACGCGTTTCAAAGTGCTCGCATGAAGCGATTCACTTGGCTTGGTCTAAATTCTCTGCCCGGACGACATTAGATATGACACACAGTCTGGAACAGGGTTTCAAAGGGTAGGCGATACTGCCACCTAACATAACATAGAGGTCCGTGAGACTGTATAGGATATTAAAATCGAATAAAAGAAAAAATGATGAAAACCTGGGGGTTTTCGGGGGTTCTGGCGCTCAACCGCTAGCGAGATAACCCAAGAAATCTCGGGTCTGGCGCAGAATGTGTTAAAGATAGGAACAGCCTACAATATATTGTGAAAGTGTG